>NC_069500.1:642216908-642516908 GCF_027579735.1 Bombina bombina | reverse complement strand
AGGGAACTGTTGCTCATTCCAGACAGGCCTGGAAACCTAACCAGTCCTGGAACAAGGGCAAGCAGGCCAGAAAGCCTGCTGCTGCTCCCAAGACAGCATGAAGGAACGGCCCCCTATCCGGAAACGGATCTAGTGGGGGGCAGACTTTCTCTCTTCGCCCAGGCGTGGGCAAGAGATGTTCAGGATCCCCTGGGCGTTGGAGATCATATCTCAGGGATATCTTCTGGACTTCAAAGCTTCTCCTCCACAAGGGAGATTTCATCTTTCAAGGTTATCAGCAAACCAGATAAAGAAAGAGGCATTCCTAAGCTGTGTGCAAGACCTCCTAGTAATGGGAGTGATCCATCCATTTCTGCGGACGGCACAAGGACAGGGATTTTATTCAAATCTGTTTGTGGTTCCCAAGAAAGAGGGAACCTTCAGACCAATCTTGGATCTAAAGATCTTAAACAAATTCCTCAGAGTTCCATCATTCAAAATGGAAACTATTCGGACCATCCTACCCATGATCCAAGAGGGTCAGTACATGACCACAGTGGACTTAAAGGATGCCTACCTTCACATACCGATTCACAAAGATCATCATTGGTTCCTAAGGTTTGCCTTTCTAGACAGGCATTACCAATTTGTAGCTCTTCCCTTCGGGTTGGCCACTGCCCCAAGAATTTTTACAAAGGTTCTGGGCTTACTTCTGGCGGTTCTAAGACCGCGAGGCATAGCGGTGGCTCTGTATCTAGACGACATCCTGATACAGGCGTCAAGCTTTCAAATTGCCAAGTCTCATACAGAGATAGTTCTGGCATTTCTGAGGTCGCATGGGTGGAAAGTGAACGTGGAAAAGAGTTCTCTATCACCACTCACAAGAGTCTCCTTCCTAGGGACTCTTATAGATTCTGTAGAGATGAAAATTTACCTGACGGAGTCCAGGTTATCAAACTTCTAAATGCTTGCCGTGTCCTTCATTCCATTCCACGCCCGTCAGTGGCTCAGTGCATGGAAGTAATCAGCTTAATGGTAGCGGCAATGGACATAGTACCATTTGCGCGCCTGCATCTCAGACCGCTGCAATTATGCATGCTAAGTCAGTGGAATGGGGATTACTCAGATTTGTCCCCTCTACTAAATCTGGATCAAGAGACCAGAGATTCTCTTCTCTGGTGGCTTTCTCGGGTCCATCTGTCCAAGGGTATGACCTTTCGCAGGCCAGATTGGAGGATTGTAACAACAGATGCCAGCCTTCTAGGTTGGGGCGCAGTCTGGAACTCCCTGAAGGCTCAGGGATTGTGGACTCAGGAGGAGAAACTCCTCCCAATAAATATTCTGGAGTTAAGAGCAATATTCAATGCTCTTCTAGCTTGGCCTCAGTTAGCAACACTGAGGTTCATCAGATTTCAGTCGGACAACATCACGACTGTGGCTTACATCAACCATCAAGGGGGAACCAGGAGTTCCCTAGCGATGTTAGAAGTCTCAAAGATAATTCGCTGGGCAGAGTCTCACTCTTGCCACCTGTCAGCGATCCACATCCCAGGCGTAGAGAACTGGGAGGCGGATTTTCTAAGTCGTCAGACTTTTCATCCGGGGGAGTGGGAACTCCATCCGGAGGTGTCTGCTCAACTGGTCCATCGTTGGGGCAAACCAGAACTGGATCTTATGGCGTCTCGCCAGAACGCCAAGCTTCCTTGTTACGGATCCAGGTCCAGGGACCCGGGAGCAATGCTGATAGATGCTCTAGCAGCTCCTTGGTTCTTAGACCTGGCCTATGTGTTTCCACCGTTTCCTCTGCTCCCTCGACTGATTGCCAAAATCAAACAGGAGAGAGCATCAGTGATTCTGATAGCGCCTGCGTGGCCACGCAGGACCTGCTATGCAGACCTAGTGGACATGTCATCTCTTCCACCATGGACTCTGCCTCTGAGGCAGGACCTTCTAATACAAGGTCCTTTCAATCATCCAAATCTAATTTCTCTGAGACTGACTGCATGGAGATTGAACGCTTGATTCTATCAAGGCGTGGCTTCTCCGAGTCAGTCATGGATACCTTAATACAGGCTTGGAAGCTTGTCACCAGGAAAATCTACCATAAGATATGGCGTAAATATCTTTATTGGTGTGAATCCAAGATTTACTCATGGAGTAAGGTTAGGATTCCTAGAATATTGTCCTTTCTCCAAGAGGGTTTGGACAAAGGCTTATCAGCTAGTTCTTTAAAAGGACAGATCTCTGCTCTGTCTATTCTTTTGCAGAAGCGTCAGAAGTTCCAGACGTCCAGGCATTTTATCAGGCTTTGGTTAGGATTAAGCCTGTGTTTAAAACTGGTTCTCCCCCGTGGAGCTTAAACTTGGTTCTTAAAGTTCTTCAGGGAGTTCCGTTTGAACCCCTTCATTCCATTGATATTAAACTTTTATCTTGGAAAGTTCTGTTTTTGATGGCTATTTCCTTGGCTCGAAGAGTCTCTGAGTTATCTGCCTTACATTGTGATTCTCCTTATCTGATTTTTCATTCAGACAAGGTAGTTCTGCGTACCAAACCTGGGTTTTTACCTAAGGTGGTTTCTAACAGGAATATCAATCAAGAGATTGTTGTTCCATCATTGTGTCCTAATCCTTCTTCAAAGAAGGAACGTCTTTTGCATAATCTGGACGTAGTCCATGCCTTGAAGTTTTACTTACAGGCTACTAAAGATTTTCGTCAAACATTTGCCCTGTTTGTCGTTTACTCTGGACGGAGGAGAGGTCAAAAAGCTTCGGCAACCTCTCTCTCCTTTTGGCTTCGGAGCATAATACGCTTAGCCTATGAGACTGCTGGACAGCAGCCCCCTGAAAGGATTACAGCTCATTCTACTAGAGCTGTGGCTTCCACCTGGGCCTTTAAAAATGAGGCCTCTGTTGAACAGATTTGTAAGGCTGCGACTTGGTCTTCGCTTCACACCTTTTCAAAATTTTACGAATTTGACACTTTTGCTTCTTCGGAGGCTGTTTTTGGGAGAAAGGTTCTACAGGAAGTGGTTCCTTCAGTTTAAGTTCCTGCCTTGTCCCTCCCATCATCCGTGTACTTTAGCTTTGGTATTGGTATCCCACAAGTAATGGATGATCCGTGGACTAGATACACTTAACAAGAGAAAACTAGTGATGTCCCGAACTGTTCGCCCGCGAACGGTTCACAGCGAACATAGCTTGTTCGCGTTTGTGGGCGAACACATGGCGATGTTCGATCCGCCCCTATGTGTCATCATTGTGGAAACTTTGACCCTTTATGTCACAGCCGCCTGACACATTAGAGCCAATCAACATCAGACACTCCCTCACAGACACTCCCAGCTACTCGGAATCCGCCATTTTAGACTCATAACGACCTTGCTTTTTTAATGATAGGACGTGTTATGTTTTTGCTCCTGACATTCATAGGAAAAACATAGCTAGGCTAGTGTATTTACAGTCCAGAAGGACTCCACTCATCTCTGCTGCAAGCACAGCACCCCAAAAAGCCCTTTTTAGGGCTATATTTCGTGCAGTTTTTTTTTTTTATTTCTTTTTTTTTTTATTAGCATTTGCCTGGCTTTCAGCTGTGTGTTTAAGGCTCACAGCATATGCTGTGACTACTGCCACCACTGATATCTCCCTAACAACATTAGTTTAAATTTAACTAACCCAAAAATATAATTATTTTTCTAGTGTAATTTTTTTTCATTTTCTATCAGGCCAGTGTCACACAGCATATACTCTGGTTCATTGCTCTGTGCCAGCCAGCAGCCAGCAGTGTTAATATCCGTTTATAACATTATTTTTAATTTAAAAAAAAAAACACAAAAAAATATTTTTCTAGTGTAATCTAATTACATTTACTATCATGCCTGTGTCTGTCAGGCTCACCCAGCATTAATATACCTCTTTTTTTTCAGTCTTTTGGTTAATTGGTCTGTGCCAGGCAGCCACCCAGCACTCATATCTATTTTTCTTTCACCTTAATTTTAATATAAAAAAAAAAAAAGTTTAAATTTGTTTGCTAGTGTAATCAAATCTAATTTTCTATCCGGCCTGTGTGTTTTGCTGACATAGAGAGCCTACTGTGTTTACTTGCTGCCCTCCCTAGTCTATGAGCCACGACTCATATGTGTTTAACCTTTTTTTAATTTCCACCCCCAAAAAATAATTTCAATCATTTTTCTAGTGTAATCTAATAGTATTTTCTATCAGGCGTGTGTGTATCCGACATACATAGCCCTACTGTTTTTAATAGCTGCCTTCCAAGGCTATCAGCCACGACTCATATGTATGTGCTTAACCTTTTTCTTAAATTTCCAAAAAAAAGTCTTTAAATCATTATGCTAGTGTAATCTAATTGTATTTTCTATCAGGCCTGTGTCTAACTGTCTATCTGACTTACACAGCATACTGTTGTTATAATTGCTGCCCTACGTAGCAGCCAGCCAGTGCGACCACTCATAGAGTCATATGTGCATTGCACTTCTTAACATAATTTTAATATTAAAATCTAAAATTTTAAAATATTTTGCTAGTGTAATGTAACTTAATTTTCTATCAGTCCTGTGTTTTTGTCACTTACACAGCATACTGTGTTAAATTTCTGCCCTACCTACCATCCACGACTCATATCTGCCAGCATGTCTGCCAGGCCCAAGTAGCCAATTAGTGGCACCAATCACAATTCTTGTAACAGTAATAAAAAAATAAAAAAACATAATTTTTTGGACTGCAAATATTCAGTCTCCTAGGGCCATTGAATTTCATTTACCTCCTGCCTGCCACTGCCAGCCTTTTGTGCAAGGCCGTCTAGCCAACTATTTACACCAATCATAATTGTTGTCACAGTCAGACAGTATAGTTATTAATTTAAATAAAAAAATTTTTTAGTGTTGATCTTATCCCTCAGTTTGCTCGTGCCTTTGAATTGCACTTTTCTACAGCCTTCCAAGCCTGTGTGCCAGGCCTACTTAAAAAATATTTACACCAATCATATTTGTTGTGACAGTATTCTAATAATTAAAAATTAAAATTTTTGGTAATAGTTGCTGTGATTTGAATCCTCAGTTTGCTGGTGCCATTGAATAGCACTTTCCTCCTGCCTTGCAGCCTGCTGTGAGCCAGGCCCACCTAGCCAATTGTTGTCAGCAATCATATTTCTGTTAACAGTATTGCAAAAATTGTCAATCATCACTGTTTAGACTGTCAGTAATCAGTCTCCTAGTGTCCTTGAATTGCATCTCCCTCCTGCCTGCCATCCTTTTGTGCCAGGCCGTCTTGCCAACTATTTACACCAATCCTAATTTTTTGTCACAGTATAGTTACTAATTAAAATTAAAAAAATCTTTATTGTTGATGATCTTAACCCCTCAGTTTGCTCGTGCCTTTGAATTGCACTTTTCTACAGCCTTCCAAGCCTGTGTGCCAGGCCTACTTAAAAAATATTTACACCAATCATATTTGTTGTGACAGTATTCTAATAATTAAAAATTAAAATTTTTGGTAATAGTTGCTGTGATTTGAATCGTCAGTTTGCTGGTGCCATTGAATAGCACTTTCCTCCTGCCTTGCAGCCTGCTGTGAGCCAGGCCCACCTAGCCAATTGTTGTCAGCAATCATATTTCTGTTAACAGTATTGCAAAAATTGTCAATCATCACTGTTTAGACTGTCAGTAATCAGTCTCCTAGTGTCCTTGAATTGCATCTCCCTCCTGCCTACCATCCTTTTGTGCCAGGCCGTCTTGCCAACTATTTACACCAATCCAAATTTTTTGTCACAGTATAGTTACTAATTACAATTAAAAAAAATCTTTATCGTTGATGATCTTAACCCTCAGTTGGCTCGTGCCTTTGAATTGCACTTTTCTACAGCCTTCCAAGCCTGTGTGCCAGGCCTACTTAAAAAATATTTACACCAATCATATTTGTTGTGACAGTATTCTAATAATTAAAAATTAAAATTTTTGGTAATAGTTGCTGTGATTTGAATCCTCAGTTTGCTGGTGCCATTAAATAGCACTTTCCTCCTGCCTTGCAGCCTGCTGTGAGCCAGGCCCACCTAGCCAATTGTTGCCAGCAATCATATTTCTGTTAACAGTATTGCAAAAATTGTCAATCATCACTGTTTAGACTGTCAGTAATCAGTCTCCTAGTGTCCTTGAATTGCATCTCCCTCCTGCCTGCCATCCTTTTGTGCCAGGCCGTCTTGCCAACTATTTACACCAATCCAAATTTTTTGTCACAGTATAGTTACTAATTACAATTAAAAATATATTTATTGTTGATGATCTTAACCCTCAGTTTGCTCGTGCCTTTGAATTGCACTTTTCTACAGCCTTCCAAGCCTGTGTGCCAGGCCTACTTAAAAATATTTACACCATCATATTTGTTGTGACAGTATTCTAATAATTAAAAATTAAAATTTTTGGTAATAGTTGCTGTGATTTGAATCCTCAGTTTGCTGGTGCCATTAAATAGCACTTTCCTCCTGCCTTGCAGCCTGCTGTGAGCCAGGCCCACCTAGCCAATTGTTGCCAGCAATCATATTTCTGTTAACAGTATTGCAAAAATTGTCAATCATCACTGTTTAGACTGTCAGTAATCAGTCTCCTAGTGTCCTTGAATTGCATCTCCCTCCTGCCTGCCATCCTTTTGTGCCAGGCCGTCTTGCCAACTATTTACACCAATCCAAATTTTTTGTCACAGTATAGTTACTAATTACAATTAAAAATATCTTTATTGTTGATGATCTTAACCCTCAGTTTGCTCGTGCCTTTGAATTGCACTTTTCTACAGCCTTCCAAGCCTGTGTGCCAGGCCTACTTAAAAAATATTTACACCAATCATATTTGTTGTGACAGTATTCTAATAATTAAAAATTAAAATTTTTGGTAATAGTTGCTGTGATTTGAATCCTCAGTTTGCTGGTGCCATTAAATAGCACTTTCCTCCTGCCTTGCAGCCTGCTGTGAGCCAGGCCCACCTAGCCAATTGTTGTCAGCAATCATATTTCTGTTAACAGTATTGCAAAAATTGTCAATCATCACTGTTTAGACTGTCAGTAATCAGTCTTCTAGTGTCCTTGAATTGCATCTCCCTCCTGCCTGCCATCCTTTTGTGCCAGGCCGTCTTGCCAACTATTTACACCAATCCAAATTTTTTGTCACAGTATAGTTACTAATCACAATTAAAAAAATCTTTATTGTTGATGATCTTAATACTCAGTTTGCTCGTGCTTTTGAATTTCACTTTTCTACAGCCTTCCAAGCCTGTGTGCCAGGCCTACTTAAAAAATATTTACACCAATCATATTTGTTGGGACAGTATTCTAATAATTAAAAATTAAATTAAATTAAAATCCTGTGTGCCAGGCCTACTTAAAAAATATTTACACCAATCATATTTGTTGGGACAGTATTCTAATAATTAAAAATTAAATTAAATTAAAATCCTTAGTTTGCTAGTGCCCTAGAATAGCACTTTTCTACAGCCTTCCAAGCCTGTGTGCCAGGCCTACTTAAAAAATATTTACACCAATCATATTTGTTGTGACAGTATTCTAATAATTAAAAATTAAAATTTTTGGTAATAGTTGCTGTGATTTGAAACCTCAGTTTGCTGGTGCCATTGAATAGCACTTTCCTCCTGCCTTGCAGCCTGCTGTGAGCCAGGCCCACCTAGCCAATTGTTGTCAGCAATCATATTTCTTTTAACAGTATTGCAAAAATTGTCAATCATCACTGTTTTGACTGTCATTAATCAGTCTCCTAGTGTCCTTGAATTGCATCTCCCTCCTGCCTGCCATCCTTTTGTGCCAGGCCGTCTTGCCAACTATTTACACCAATCCTAATTGTTGTCACAGTATAGTTACTAATTAAAATAAAAAAAATCTTGATGGTTGTTCTTAATCCTCATTTTGCTTGTGCCATTGAATTGCACTTTTCTACTGCCTGCCAGCCTGTGTGCCAGGCCCAACTATCCAATTACTGCTAGCAATCATATTTCTTTTAACAGTATTGCAAAATTTGTCAATCAACACTGTTTTGACTGTCAATCTGCAGTCTACTAGTGCCCTTGAATTGCATTTTCCTCCTGCCTGCCTGCCTGTGTGCCAGTCCCAACTAGCCAATTAGTGCCACCACTCATATTTATTGTAACAGGATTGGAATTTTTGTTAATCATAACTGTTTTGACTGTGATTCTTCAGTCTCCTAGTGCCATTGAATTGCAGTTTCCTTTCTCCCAGCGTCTGTGCCAGACAGGCTCATTTGCCAAATAGTGCCAAACAATCATATTTGTTGCCACAGTACTAGTAATATTTCAAAAAATTAACAATTTGTGATTTTTAAAACATCTGTCTTTTTTGTTGTTGTCAGTCTCACAGCGTATACTGTGCCCACTTTCACAGTGCCACCACTCAATTGGTGTAATAGTATTGTTAGTGTCCATTTAAAAAAAATGACAGGCAGAGGCAGGCCACCCCGCAGGTTCCGTGGTTGTGGTCGTGGTGCTGTGATTCCTTTAGACCCTACAAATATGCACATTGTTCAGACGCCGGGTGCCAGGGGGGATGCAAAAACTTCTGAGGAGGACCTAGTTGAATGGCTAACACAGGAAACCCAATCTTCTTCAGCTTCCGCTGCTAGTCCTCCTAACCTTGACGCACCATCTAAGTCCAGCTGTGCTTTGGGCAGGTCTCAAGTGACCAGTGACACTCCGCCGCCTGTCGCCACCACCAACACTAGCACCACAGCCGCTTCACTTGATCTGTCACAGGAGTTATTGACACATCATTTTGACAGAGGATGTAGATAATAGTGATCAGTCTCAGTCAGGCAGCATTACCGACATGGAGGTACGGTGTGATGATGATGGTGATGTTGTACCCGCTGCTGCTTCCTTTCTTGATGTTTCAGATACAAGTGAAGCGGTTGATGATGATGTGTCGGTGGATGTCACGTGGGTGCCTGCTAGAAGAGAAGAAGAAGAGGGGGGAAAGTTCAGATGGGGAGACAGAGAGGAGGAGGAGGAGACGATTTGGAAGCACGGGGAGGTCGTCTCAAGGAGCTAGTGGCACAGTCAGACAGCATGCATCGTCACCAGGGGTCAGCCAGACAGCCCGCCGACGCCCATCAACGCATGCTGTTGCCACACCAGAATGCCGTCATCGCAGAGCTCAGCAGTGTGGCATTTTTTTTGTGTGTCTGCCTCTGACAACAGCGATGCCATTTGCAACCTGTGCCAAAAGAAACTGAGTCGTGGGAAGTCCAAACAGCCACCTAGGTACAACTGCTTTGCGAAGGCACATGGTCTCCCATCACAAAGGCCGGATGGGAAGAACACATGAGTAGAAGCAGCACACAAAGTGAAAGCCGCCCTCCTCCTCCTGCTCCAGCATCTTCAGCCACATCAACCAGTGCTGTCCTCCTTGCCCCTCTCAACCATCCTCCACTCAGTCTCTCTTACGTAGCAGTTCCTGGTCATCTGCCCACAGTCAGGTGTCTGTCAAGGACATGTTTGAGCTTAAGAAGCCAATTTCTCAAAGTCACCCCCTTGCCCGGCGTCTGACAGCTGGCTTGTCTGAACTCTTAGCCCGCCAGCTTTTACCATACAAGCTGGTGGAGTCTGATGCTTTCAAAAAATTTGTATCTATTGGGACACCGCAGTGGAAGGTACCTGGCAGAAATTTCTTTTCACAAAAGGCAATCCCAAACCTGTACTCTGTTGTGAGAAAGGAAGTTATGGCATGTCTGGCACACAGCGTTGGGGCAAGGGTCCATATGACCATGGATAGCTGGTCTGCAAAGCATGGTCAGGGCAGGTATATCACCTACACTACGCATTGGGTAAACCTGCTGACTTCTGACAAGCATGGAATGCGTGGCTCTGCAGAAGAGTTGGTGACACCGCCACGACTTGCAGGCAGGCCTGCTGCTACCTCCTCTACTCCTCCTACTCCATCCTCTTCCATAACCTCTTCCTCGGCTGAGTCCTCTTCAACTTCTGCGTCTTGCTCCACATCTATGGCACCCCCCCAGCTCCCCAGGTACTATGCTACATCCCGGGTACGGCAGTGTCACGCCGTCTTGGGGTTCACTTGCCTGAAAGCGGAGAGTCACACCGCACCAGCACTCCTGACCGCCCTGAACGCACAGGTGGATCAGTGGCTGACTCCGCACCAACTGGAGATTGGCAAGGTTGTTTCTGACAATGGAAGTAATTTGGTGGCGGCATTGAAATTGGGCAAGTTGACACATGTGCCGTGCATGGCACATGTGTGTAATCTGATTGTACAACGATTTGTCCATAAGTACCCAGGCTTACAGGACGTCCTGAAGCAGGCCAGGAAGGTGTGTGGCCATTTCAGGCGTTCCTACACAGCCATGGCGCACTTGTCTGATATCCAGCGTCGAAACAACCTGCCAGTGAGGCGCTTGATTTGCGACAGCCCGACACGGTGGAAATTCAACACTCCTAATGTTTGACCGCCTGCTCCAACAAGAAAAAGCTGTTAATGAGTATTTGTATGACCGGGGTGCTAGGACAGCCTCTGGGGAGCTGGGGATATTTTTGCCAAATTACTGGACGCTCATGCGCAATGCCTGTAGGCTCATGCGTCCTTTTGAGGAGGTGACAAAGCTTGTCAGTCGCACCGAAGGCACCATCAGCGACATCATACCATTTGTTTTCTTCCTGGAGTGTGCCCTGCGAAGAGTGCTGGATCAGGCAGTAGATGAGCGTGAAGAGGAAGAGGAAGAGTTGTGGTGTCCATCACCCCCCACAAACAGCCGAATCAGCAATCGCTTGCTGGACCTGCGGCAACGCAGGAAGAGGATTGTGAGGAAGAGGAGTCAGAGGAGGAATGTGGCTTTGAGGAGGAGGAGGAGGAAGACCGAGCACAACAGGCATCCCAGGGTGCTCGTTGTTGTCACCTCTCTGGTACCCATGGTGTTGTACGTGGCTGGGGGGGAAGAAGATACCATCAGTGAGATCAGTGAGGAGGAGGAACG
Source organism: Bombina bombina (assembly GCF_027579735.1). NCBI lineage: Eukaryota > Metazoa > Chordata > Amphibia > Anura > Bombinatoridae > Bombina > Bombina bombina. Next base: position 642,505,915 of record NC_069500.1, on the reverse strand, counting down.
CGACATGATTAGCTCAGCATCCAACCTTGTTCAAATGGGTTCTTTCATGCTGTCGTGCCTGTTGAGGGACCCTCGTATAAAAAAAGCTGAAGGAGAACGACCTGTACTGGGTGTCCACGCACCTCGACCCCCGGTATAAGCATAAAGTGCCTGAAATGTTACCAAATTCCCGCAAGTCGGAAAGGATGGAGCATTTTCATAATAAATTAAAAACTATGCTTTACACAGCGTATAAGGGTGATGTCACAGCACCACGGGAATGTAACAGGGGAAGAGATGAAATTAATCCTCCTCCTCCCACGACCACGGCGGCAAGGACCGGGCGTTTTCCTGACGTCTTGTTGATGGAGGACATGCGTACCTTTTTAGCTCCCATGCACCATCAGAGCCTTTCGGAATCCAGCCTTAGAGAAAGACTCAACCGACAGGTAGCAGACTACCTAGCTTTAACTGCGGATCTCGACACTCTCAGGAGTGATGGACCCCTTGACTACAGGGTGTGCAGGCTGGACTTGTGGCCTGAGCTATCCCAATTTGCAATGGAACTTCTGGCCTGCCCCGCTTCAAGTGTCCTGTCCGAAAGGACTTTTAGTGCAGCAGGAGGTTTTGTCACTGAGAAGAGAAGTCGCCTAGGTCAAAAAAGCCTTGACTATCTCACTTTTATAAAAATGAATGAGGGCTGGATCCCAAAGGGACTGACATTGGGCGATACATTTAAATAAAAAACTACTGATGATGATATGAGCTGCCTTGGGCTACAACTGGTACACAGGCTGGCCTTTTTTTTTTGGTTATAAAGACGGAGGACTTGCTTGACTTATCCGCCAACAACTAGTGTTCAAGCCACAAGCTTTTAGGGCACTTTATAAATGTTTTACAAACATCGATTTTTCTGGCCGCTGCTACAGCAGTTGCTCCAACAATACCCCAATGTTTCAGTCATTTGTACATTCCTAATTTTTCTGGCCTCTGCTGCATCTCTGTGGGTACAAAACTCAAATAAAAAAAATAAGGCACATAACACTAGTGATTAAACTGTTACGAATTGTACAACTTTACACACCACTCATATCCGGTGGACCATTCAATTGAACGCAAAATGCAACAAATTTGAAAGAGTAGGACCGACCAAGCATCTTTTTCCGTCTCTTGATTGCTCTAAATTATCTCTGTGTTCCATCTATGACATACCTGTACTCTATTGTGCAAAAGGGTGGCATATGTTTTGTTTCATGCTGTTGTGCCTGTTGCGGGTCGTGGCCCATGATATAAAAAGGCTGAAGGAGAACGACCTGTAGTAATGGTTGCCCCATCCAGTTTTTATAAAAATGTTCCTGGTTCCTCTCAATTATCTTTGGGTTTCTAAAATGGATGCCATACCTGTACTCGCTTGTGCAAAAGGATGGCTTTTGTGGTGGTGTTTCCTGCAGTTGTTTCTGTTGAGGGTGCTGGACCCTCTTATAAAAAAGCTGAAGGAGAACGACCTGGAGTGGGAGTCCAAGCATGGTTTTTGGTGCTATTTCACTTTTACAAACAATTATCTGTGGGTTTCACAAATCAATGCCGTACCAGTACTCTATTGTTCCAAAGTATGCCATATGTTCTCTTTCCTGCTGGTATTTTGTTTGAGGGTCCTGGACACTCTTATAAAAAGGCCTAAGGTGAAAGAGGTGTACTGGGTGTCCACTCATTTTTATTTTCTATTTCTCATTTGACCAAAATTATCTCTGGTTTTGTAAAATCAATGCCGTACCTGTACTCTATTGTTCAAAAGGATGCCATACGTCCTCTTTCCTGCTGGTGTTTTTTTTGAGTGTCCAGGACCATCTTATAAAAAGGCCTAAGGAGAAAGAGGTGTACTGGTTGGCCACTCATTTTTATTTTTCTATTTAACATTTGACCAAAATGATCTCTGGGTTTGTAAAATCAATGCTGTACCTGTACTCTATTGTTCAAAAGGATGCCATACGTCCTCTTTCCTGCTGGTGTTTTTTTTGAGGGTCCAGGACCCTCTTATAAAAAGGCCTAAGGAGAAAGAGGTGTACTGGCTGTCCATCAAATCATTTTTTTTATTCAAATTTCCATTTTAAAAAAAATTCTATGGGTTTCTAAAATCTATGCCTTTCCTGTACTCTATTGTTCAAAAGTATGCCATATGTCCTCTTTCCTGCTGGTTTTTTGTTTGAGGGTCCTGGACCCTCTTATAAAAAGGCCTTATGGATAAAGAATTGTACCTGGTGTCCATCCAATCATTTTTTTAATTAAAATTCACGGTTGCAACAAATTATCCCCGGGTTTCTAAAATCAATGCCTTTCCTATAATCTTTTTTTCACAAAGGATGCCATATGTCCTCTTTCCTACTGCTGGTTTTGTTGAGTGTCCTGGAGCCTCTGCTAAAAAGGCCGAAGGATAAAGAAGTGTACTGGGTGTCTATTCAATGTTTTTTTAGATTTCCCAGTTGTAACTTATTTTTTCTGTCTTTCAAAAATCAATGCCTTTCCTGTAATCTATTTTTCAAAAGGATGCCATATGTCCTATTTCATGCTGTTCTTTCTGTTGAGGCTCCAGGACACTCTTTTAAAAAGGCCTAAGGATAAAGAAGTGTACTGGGTGTCCAATCAATGTTTTTTTTCTATTTCCCGGGTCATATAACTGATCTCTGTGTTTCTAAAATCAATGCCTTTCCTGTAATCTAATTTTCAAAAGTATGACATATGTCCTCTTTCCTGCTGGTGTTTTTTTTGAGGGTCCAGGACCCTCTTATAAAAAGGCCTAAGGAGAAAGTGGTGTACTGGGTGTCCATCAAATCATTTTTTGGATTCAAATTTACATTTGCAAAAAATTATCTATGGGTTTCTAAAATCAATGCCTTTCCTGTACTCTTACTCTATTGTTAAAAAGTATGCCATATGTCCCCTTTCCTGCTGGTGTTTTGTTTGAGGGTCCTGGACCCTCTTATAAAAGGCCTAGGGAGAAAGAATTGTACTGGGTGTCCATCCAACCATTTTTTGATTCAAATTCACGGTTGCAACAAATTATCCCCGGGTTTCTAAAATCAATGCCTTTCCTATAATCTTTTTTTCACAAAGGATGCCATATGTCCTCTTTCCTACTGCTGGTTTTGTTGAGTGTCCTGGAGCCTCTGCTAAAAAGGCCGAAGGATAAAGAAGTGTACTGGGTGTCTATTCAATGTTTTTTTAGATTTCCCAGTTGTAACTTATTTTTTCTGTCTTTCAAAAATCAATGCCTTTCCTGTAATCTATTTTTCAAAAGGATGCCATATGTCCTATTTCATGCTGTTCTTTCTGTTGAGGCTCCGGGACACTCTTTTAAAAAGGCCTAAGGATAAAGAAGTGTACTGGGTGTCCAATCAATGTTTTTTTTCTATTTCCCGGGTCATATAACTGATCTCTGTGTTTCTAAAATCAATGCCTTTCCTGTAATCTAATTTTTAAAAGTATGCCATATGTCCTCTTTCCTGCTGGTGTTTTTTTTTGAGGGTCCAGGACCCTCTTATAAAAAGGCCTAAGGAGAAAGTGGTGTACTGGGTGTCCATCGAATAATTTTTTGGATTCAAATTTACATTTGCAAAAAATTATCTATGGGTTTCTAAAATCAATGCCTTTCCTGTACTCTTACTCTATTGTTAAAAAGTATGCCATATGTCCCCTTTCCTGCTGGTGTTTTGTTTGAGGGTCCTGGACCCTCTTATAAAAGGCCTAGGGAGAAAGAATTGTACTGGGTGTCCATCCAACCATTTTTTGATTCAAATTCACGGTTGCAACAAATTATCCCCGGGTTTCTAAAATCAATGCCTTTCCTATAATCTTTTTTTCACAAAGGATGCCATATGTCCTCTTTCCTACTGCTGGTTTTGTTGAGTGTCCTGGAGCCTCTGCTAAAAAGGCCGAAGGATAAAGAAGTGTACTGGGTGTCTATTCAATGTTTTTTTAGATTTCCCAGTTGTAACTTATTTTTTTCTGTCTTTCAAAAATCAATGCCTTTCCTGTAATCTATTTTTTCAAAAGGATGCCATATGTCCTATTTCATGCTGTTCTTTCTGTTGAGGCTCCGGGGACACTCTTTTAAAAAGGCCTAAGGATAAAGAAGTGTACTGGGTGTCCAATCAATGTTTTTTTTCTATTTCCCGGGTCATATAACTGATCTCTGTGCTTCTAAAATCAATGCCTTTCCTGTAATCTAATTTTTAAAAGTATGCCATATGTCCTCTTTCCTGCTGGTGTTTTTTTTTGAGGGTCCAGGACCCTCTTATAAAAAGGCCTAAGGAGAAAGTGGTGTACTGGGTGTCCATCAAATAATTTTTTGGATTCAAATTTACATTTGCAAAAAATTATCTATGGGTTTCTAAAATCAATGCCTTTCCTGTACTCTTACTCTATTGTTAAAAAGTATGCCATATGTCCCCTTTCCTGCTGGTGTTTTGTTTGAGGGTCCTGGACCCTCTTATAAAAAGGCCTAGGGAGAAAGAATTGTACTGGGTGTCCATCCAACCATTTTTTTGATTCAAATTCACGGTTTGCAACAAATTATCCCCGGGTTTCTAAAATCAATGCCTCTTCCTTAATCTTTTTTTCACAAAGGATGCCATATTTCCTCTTTCCTACTGCTGGTTTTGTTGAGTGTCCTGGAGCCTCTGCTAAAAGGCCGAAGGATAAAGAAGTGTACTGGGTGTCTATTCAATGTTTTTTAAGATTTCCCGTTTGTAACAATTTTTTTCTGTCTTTCTAAAATCAATGCCTTTCCTGTAATCTATTTTTCAAAAGGATGCCATATGTCCTCTTTCATGCTGTTCTTTCTGTTGAGGCTCCGAGACACTCTTCTAAAAAGGCCTAAGGATAAATAAGTGTACTGGGTGTATAATCTATGTTTTTTTAGATTTCACGGTTGCAACTAATGATCTCTGTGTTTCTAAAATCAATGCCTTTCCTGTAATCTAATTTTCTAAAGTATGCCATATGTCCTCTTTCATGCTGCTGGTTTTGTGGAGGGTCCTGGAGCCTCTGCTAAAAAGGCCTAAGGATAAATAAGTGTACTTGGTGTGTAATCAAAGTTTTTTGTGATTTCACGGTTGCAACTAATGATCTCTGTGTTTCTAAAATCAATGCCTTTCCTGTAATCTAATTTTCTAAAGGATGCCATATGTCCTCTTTCATGCTGCTGGTTTTGTGGAGGGTCCTGGAGCCTCTGCTAAAAAGGCCTAAGGATAAATAAGTGTACTGCGTTTGTAATCGAAGTTTTTTGTGATTTCACGGTTGCAACTAATGATCTCTGTGTTTCTAAAATTAATGCCTTTCCTGTAATCTAATTTTCTAAAGGATGCCATATGTCCTCTTTCATGCTGCTGGTTTTGTGGAGGGTCCTGGAGCCTCTGCTAAAAAGGCCTAAGGATAAATAAGTATACTTGGTGTGTAATCAAAGTTTTTTGTGATTTCACGGTTGCAACTAATGATCTCTGTGTTTCTAAAATCAATGCCTTTCCTGTAATCTAATTTTCTAAAGGATGCCATATGTCCTCTTTCAAGCTGCTGGTTTTGTGGAGGGTCCTGGAGCCTCTGCTAAAAAGGCCTAAGGATAAAGAAGTGTACTGGGTGTATAATCTATGTTTTTTTAGATTCCACGTTTGCAAAAAATTATCCACGGGTTTCTAAAATCAATGCCTTTCCAGTAATCTATTATTCACAAGGATGCCATATGTACTTTTTGATGCTGTTGTTTCGGTTGAGGCTCCGGGAAGCCTCTTATTAAAAAAGCCCTAATGAAAAATAAGTGTACTGGGTGTCTAATCAATGTTTTTTTCGAATTTACCGTTGCAACTAATGATCTCTGTGTTTCTGAAATCAATGCCTTTCCTATAATATTTTTTCCAAAGGATGCCATATGTCCTCTTTCCTGCTGCTGGTTTTGTCGAGGTCCTGGAGCCTCTGCTGCGCATAATAAAGAAAAAAATTAATTTAACTTGACTTAATAACTGAAGCATGACTTCAGGAGTCAGGTGTGTCGTAGGTAGTGGTTGTTGTTAGCAGATTATTTTTATTGCAAATTGCAATTGCCACAGCATGCATAAAATGTGCGTCACTAGTCCAAATTTTAAGTTTTTTTTTTTTTTCATTCATGATTAGTTTGGGGTACGGCGCAATATTGGAAAGGCAAAAAACAGGTCTCGGTACCCGTTGATATAAGGGGTGACTACTAGTGCTTTTACCAGGCTCCTCTTGGATAGCCCCAGAAAGTGTGAGTATGAATCCCAAAAAGAAAATTAAATTAATGTTGAAAAATTACTCCTAAGTAAATTGTAAGACCTGGAGCTCCTCAAACACACGTCCTACCACAACAGGTATAGGCTCCGCCCACCCAAATCTTAACTTTTTAATGCCAATTGATATTGCCACAGCTGGAATAACAGTAACTAACATGTGCGTCACCACAGTCTCCGAATCTATTGTCGGATGTATACAAAAACAACAATAAAGAATTCCTTTTGGGGCGCAAAGAGATGGCTACCGGAACACTCCAGGAACTTCACAAAAGTGGCTGTCTTGTGTTTCTGGTGATGTTGTAGACATCTGGGTAGTGTACAGGGAGGGCAAAAATCCTCTCCATCTCTGTGCACCACAGGACAGGACGTCCTTGTCATCCATAAGCACATGAAATTGCTGGCATTTTTGTTGCTTCAAGAAGTTCAGTTTTTGTGGTGATTGTACAGAATTAAATAAACTTTGGTTTCCTACCATACTCAAGACAATCTTATAGTTCAAGCTTCAGACTTGCTGTGGGAAACAGTGGGCTGTCCATAGCAGGAAGATGATTTAGACAGAAGTAACGGGCTCTGCTTGCAGGTGACACATGTTTATCGTCAATCATCAAAGGGGTTGCGTGCAGAATATGGCTGATGGCCCCTTATTCACATGTTTGTCCAGAGCAACAACATTTGCAAACAGCCAGAAGATAGGTCGGTTCTCACGAGCCTTAAGTTGAGCTTCAATTACCAAATGCTGATATTCAATAAATAGACAAACAGTGCCTTAAAAAACACATTTGCAATTGCAATATGGATTCACCAGAGCAAGGTCATTGCTAGTATTTCCCACAATAACAAAATTAAAATGACACAACTCCGCAATCTTCCCCTTCACATTATTATTGTCACACTCCATTGTACTCCTATGCCCACCTCCCTGCTCTTGTTTTTGTTGAGGGTCCTGGAGCCTCTGCTAAAAAGGCCTAAGGATAAATAAGTGTACTTGGTGTATAATCGAAGTTTTTTGCGATTTCACGGTTGCAACTAATGATCTCTGTGTTTCTAAAATCAATGCCTTTCCTATAATCATTTTTTTCAAAAGGATGCCATATGTCCTCTTTCCTGCTGCTGGTTTTGTCGAGGGTCCTGGAGCCTCTGCTGCGCATAATAAAGAAAAAAAAATTAATTTAACTTGACTTAATAACTGAAGCATGACTTCAGGAGTCAGGTGTGGTCGTAGGTAGTGGTTGTTGTTAGCAGATTATTTTTATTGCAAATTGCAATTGCCACAGCGTGCATAAAATGTGCGTCACTAGTCCAAATTTATTTTTATTTTTTTTCATTCAGGATTAGTTTGGGGTACGGCACAATATTGGAAACGCAAAAAACAGGTCTCCGTACCCGTTGATATAAGGGGTGACTACTACTGCTTTTACCAGGCTCCTCTTGGATAGCCCCAGAAAGTGTGACTATGAATCCCAAAAAGAAAATTAAATTAAGGTTGAAAACTAACTCCAAAGTAACTTGTAAGACCTGGAGCTCCTCAACACACGTCCTACCTTAACAGCTATAGGCTCCCCAACCCACAAATCTTAACTTTTTCATGCCAATTGATATTGCCACAGCTGGAACAACAGTAAATAACATGTGCGCCACCACAGTCTCCGAAGCTGTTGTCGGATGTATACAAAAACACTGATAAAGTATTCCTTTAGGAGCACAAAGAGATGGCTACCGTAACACCAGGAACTTCACAAGAGTGGCTGTATTGTGTTTCTGGTGATGTTTGAGACATCTGGGTAGTGTACAGGGAGGGCAAAAATCGTCTCCATCTCTGTGCACCAAAGGACATGACGTCCTTGTCATCCATAAGCACATGAAATTGCTGGCATTTTTGTTGCTTCAAGAAGTTCATTTTTTGTGGTGATAGATAGTACTGAATTAAATAAACTTTGGTTTCCTACCATACTCAAGACAATCTTGTATTTCAAAATTCGTACTTGCTGTGGGAAACAGTGGCCTGTCCATACCAGGAAGATGATTTAGACAGAAGTAACGAGCTCTGCTTGCAGGTGACACATGTTTATCGTCAATCATCAAAGGGGTTGCGTGCAGAATATGGCTGATGGCCCCTTATTCACATGTTTGTCCAGAGCCACAACATTTGCAAACAGCCAGAAGAAAGGTCGTTTCTCACCAGCCTAAGTTGAGCTTCATTTACCAAATGCTGATATTCAAAAAATAGACAAACAGTGCCTTAAATAACACATTTGCGATATGGATTCACCAGAGCAAGGTCATTGCAAGTACTAAGTTCCCACGATAACAAAATTAAAATGCCACAACTATGCAATCTTCACCTTCAGATTATTATTGTCACACTCCATTGTACTCCTATGCCCAGCTCCCTGCTCTTGTTTTTGTTGAGGGTCCTGTAGCCTCTGCTGAAAAGGCCTATGGATAATAAAGTGTACTGGGTGTCTGTTCAATTTTTTTTTTTTATTTCCCTGTTGCAAGTAATTATCTCAGTGTTTCTAAAATCAATGCCTTTCCTGTAATCTATAATTCAAAAAGATTGACATATGTCCTCTTTCATGCTGTTGTTTCAGTTGCGGCTCCGGGACCCTCGTATTAACAAGGCCTGAGGATAAATAAGTGTAACCGGTGTCTAATGAATGTTTTTTTCTATTACACGGGTCATATAAATGATCTGTGGGTTTCTAAAATCAATGCCTTTCCCGTAATCTTTTATTCAAAAGTATGACATATCTCCTCTTTCATGCTGTTGTTTCGGTTGAGGCTCCGGGACCATCATATTAAAAAGGCCTGAGCATAAATAAGTGTCACGGGTGTGTAATCAATTTTTTTTTCTAATTTCACGGTTGCAAATAATGATCTGTGGGTTTCTAAAATCAATGCCTTTCCTGTAATCTTTTATTCAAAAGGATGACATATCTCCTCTTTCATGCTGTTGTTTCGGTTGAGGCTCCGGGACGCTCGTATTAAAAAGGCATGAGCATAAATAAGTGTCACGGGTGTGTAATCAATTTTTTTTTTCTAATTTCATGATTGCAAATAATGATCTGTGGGTTTCTAAAATCAATGCCTTTCCTGTAATCTTTTATTCAAAAGGATGACATATCTCCTCTTTCATGCTGTTGTTTTGGTTGAGGCTCCGGGACCCTCGTATTAAAAAGGCCTGAGCATAAATAAGTGTGACGGGTGTGTAATCAATTTTTTTGCTAAATTCACGGTTGCAAATAATGATCTGTGGGTTTCTAAAATCAATGCCTTTACTGTAATCTTTTATTCAAAAGGATGACAGTACTACCAAAATACAGCCAATGAAGGGCCTTAGGAAGACTGAGCCAAGGTTGGATTGTAGTATTTGGTTAGGCTAATCATGATGGCCATGTAGACCACCACCACCGAGAGTCCTGGAAGTAACAGGGATGATGAGATGAAAGAGCTAAGAATAGTAGAACTTGAAACAACAGAGTTAGCCATGGGTGTTAGTGCAAAACCGCTTGGCTTTTTTTTGGCTTTGGGTGCAGCTATTCATGCAGGCCATATAGAGCTGACAACATTCGGTGTTGTATCAGCTATTAAACTAATAAGAACAGTACTACCAAAATACAGCCAATGAAGGGCCTTAGGAAGACTGGGCCAAGGTTGGATTGTAGTATTTGGTTAGGCTAATCATGATGGCCATGTAGACCACCACCACCGAGAGTCCTGGAAGTAACAGGGATGATGAGATGAAAGAGCTAAGAATAGTAGAACTTGAAACAACAGAGTTAGCCATGGGTGTTAGTGCAAAACCGCTTGGCTTTTTTTTGGCTTTGGGTTGCGGCTATTCATGCAGGCCATATAGAGCTGACAACATTCGGTGTCGTATCAGCTATTAAACTAATAAGAACAGTACTACCAAAATACAGCCAATGAAGGGCCTTAGGAAGACTGGGCCAAGGTTGGATTGTAGTATTTGGTTAGGCTAATCATGATGGCCATGTAGACCACCACCACCGAGAGTCCTGGAAGTAACAGGGATGATGAGATGAAAGAGCTAAGAATAGTAGAACTTGAAACAACAGAGTTAGCCATGGGTGTTAGTGCAAAACCGCTTGGCTTTTTTTTGGCTTTGGGTGCGGCTATTCATGCAGGCCATATAGAGCTGACAACATTCAGTGTCGTATCAGCTATTAAACTAATAAGAACAGTACTACCAAAATACAGCCAAAGAAGGGCCTTAGGAAGACTGGGCCAAGGTTGGATTGTAGTATTTGGTTAGGCTAATCATGATGGCCATGTAGACCACCACCACCGAGAGTCCTGGAAGTAACAGGGATGATGAGATGAAAGAGCTAAGAATAGTAGAACTTGAAACAACAGAGTTAGCCATGGGTGTTAGTGCAAAACCGCTTGGCTTTTTTTTGGCTTTGGGTGCGGCTATTCATGCAGGCCATATAGAGCTGACAACATTCGGTGTCGTATCAGCTATTAAACTAATAAGAACAGTACTACCAAAATACAGCCAATGAAGGGCCTTAGGAAGACTGAGCCAAGGTTGGATTGTAGTATTTGGTTAGGCTAATCATGATGGCCATGTAGACCACCATGTAGTAATAAGAACAGTACTACCAAAATACAGCCAATGAAGGGCCTTAGGAAGACTGAGCCAAGGTTGGATTGTAGTATTTGGTTAGGCTAATCATGATGGCCATGTAGACCACCACCACCGAGAGTCCTGGAAGTAACAGGGATGATGAGATGAAAGTGCTAAGAATAGTACTACTTGAAACAACAGAGTTAGCCATGGGTGTTAATCCAAGACCGCTTGGATTTATTTTTGTATTGGGTGCAGCTAATCATGCAGGCCATATAGAGGTGTTGTATCAGCTATAAAAATAATAAGAACTGTACTATCAAAATACAGACAATGAAGGGCCTATGAAGACTGAGCAAAGGTTGGATTGTAGTATTTTGTTCGGCTAATCATGATGGCCATGTAGACCGCCCGTAACAGGGATGAAAGTGCTAAGAATAGTACTAATTGAAACAACAGAGTTAGCCATGGATGTTAGTCTAAGACCACTCTGCTTTTTTTGGGTTTGGGTGCAGCTAATCATGAAGGACAGATAGACCTGCCACCATTTGGTGTTGTAACAGGTATGAAAATGAAAAGAACAGTACTACATAAAACACAACCTACTTACCATGGGTCCCAGAACATATGTTTGGTTGTTATATTTTGTAAGGGTAATCATGCAGGCCATATAGACCTCCACCAATAGGGTGAGTATGAGTAACAGCTATTAAAATGCGGACATTACTAATTAACACAACATAGTTACCATGGGTCGCAGACCAAGAGCAGATGTCTTATTATTACATTTTGTATGGGTATTTATCCAGGCCGTATAGACCTCACCAAATAGGGGGAGTTACAGAGATTAAAGTTCTAAGAATGGTAGTACTTAAAACACAACCTCGTTAAAATAGGTAGCAGACCACATGTCTTATTATTATAATTTTTCAGGGTAATCTGGCAGGCCATATAGAACTCCCCCGATAGGGGGGGGAACAGGGATTAAAGTGCTAAGAAAAGTACTAATTGACACAAGCTAGTTGGGTCCAAGAACGCATGTTTGATTATTAGAATTTATTAGGGTAATTATATATCTAACAAATCTATCTATTTCTCTTCTATCGATTCTATCTAACTATCAATCTATGTATATCTATCTATCTATCTATCCTATCTATCACTATCAATCTATCTTCTGTCCGGGATGTTTTGAGACAGCCACTTTGGGAATGTTAGTTGATTTAGACCCATTATGGCTTAAAAGCAGACTCTGCATCAACTATGTAATTTTCCATGGGAGTTTTTCCAGGGATCCCCCTCCAGCATGCAACAGTCCAGGTGTTAGTACCCTTGAAACAACTTTTCCATCACTATTGTGGCCAGAAACAGTCCTTGTAGGTTTTAAAGTTCGCCTGCCTATTGAATTCAATGGCGGTTCGCACGTTCGCGAACAATACCGGAAGTTCGAGTCTGCGGTTCGCGAACCGAAAATATTAGGTTCGCGACATCACTAGAGAAAACATAATTTATGCTTACCTGATAAATTTATTTCTCTTGTAGTGTATCCAGTCCACGGCCCGCCCTGTCCTTTTAAGGCAGGTCTAAATTTTAATTAAACTACAGTCACCACTGCACCCTATGGTTTCTCCTTTCTCGTCTTGTTTTGGTCGAATGACTGGCTATGGCAGTGAGGGGAGGAGCTATATAGCAGCTCTGCTGTGGGTGATCCTCTTGCAACTTCCTGTTGGGAAGGAGAATATCCCACAAGTAATGGATGATCCGTGGACTGGATACACTACAAGAGAAATACATTTATCAGGTAAGCATAAATTATGTTTTTCGGGGCCTTTTTACATACCTTAATTTATTTGCTTGCCATGAATGTGCATATATTTGAAAATTTGACACCCCAATGTATTGAATAAGGAGTGTTTTGATGCCTTTGATGCAAGTGTTTTAGCCAAAAAAAAATTGGAGAAAGTGTATGGTGGTAATTTGTAATTTTAATTTTTACACACACATTGCTTTTTGACTATGATTTAGGAGAGCCTGTTGTAAATTATTGCAAGAAAACACTCCAGGTTGTTTTCTGCAAGACCCCCTGATTACACATACACATGCCATAATTTTGGGAAGGTTCAGTTAAAATTGTAACTTGAGATGAAAGTAAGAGTATTTCTTCTGATAGGCCTATCATTAGTTTGGGGCCTATCGCATACCCCAGTTTTATTTATTGTCATGAAAGTGTATATATTTGAATCATTGACACCCCAAGGTTTTGTATATGGAGTGCTTTGATGCAATAGTTTTAGCCAAAAAAATTGGAGAAAGTGTATGGTGGTACCTTTTCAATTTTCATTTTTACACAAACTTTGCTTTTTGACTATGATTTAGGAGAGTCTGTTGTAAGTTATTGCAAGATAACACTCCAGGTTTTTTTCTGCAAGACCCCCAGAGTACACCCATATCTCCCATCACCGCCCGAGGAACAGGTACATCTTGGTACATCTTGGTACAAAATCCCTGAAATGATCTGGAGCTGAAACTGTAAAAAAGTCCATTTCATTTCGGGGTTTGCTTTTTTGAACAACAAAAAAGCGTTGTGGGTTGCAATCTGCATTAAGTAAATTCCAACCTTTTTGTACCAGGCCGTTGTCTTCCACAAAATTAGGAAGGGCTGCAGCAGCTGCTCTGCTAGATCAACTCCACCCATATGCCGGTTATAAACTGGCTTCATTGTGCTCTCAGTTCTGCCACGTACAGAGACCTCCACAGTCCTCTCTGTGTGGATGGTGAAAAGAAGGTATACATCCTTCTTGTCTCTGTACTTAACTGCCAACAACTCCTCTTGGAGCAGAGCTGAGGTCTCCCCCCTTTGTGCAAGTTGTCCTGGGAAGCGTACGCGGTTCTTTCAAACTTTACTGCAAGCTACTGTATCAAAACAATACATTAGCTTGAACAAAAAGACACTTGTATAAAAATTGTCTACATACAAGTGGCACCCTTTGTTCACCAGGGGTAAAACCAGGTCCCATACTATCTCGCCAGTTGTTCCCATATGTTCTGGGCAGCCTGGAGGGTCATGGGGATATCCTTTCCCTTGTACACCCAGAAGGCCTGAATATACCCAGTCTTGCTTTCACAGAGCTTATACACCTTTACTCCATAACTGGAGCGCTTGGAAGGAAATACTGCTTGAATCGCAATCTTCCATTAAATTTCATCAGGGATTCATCCATGCATATATTCCTTCGAGATGTATAAGCCTCTGCAAACCTGGCAGTAAAGTGGGTAATCAGTGGGCGTATTTTATACAGCCTGTCAAACTGGGGATACTCCCTAGGGGGGCACAGGCTGTTGTCGCTGAAGTGTATAAAATGTAGAATCATTTCATACCTCTTCCTCGACATACTCTGGGATCTGTTTCTTTATGATGCCCATCAGCATAGTCAATGCCCAGAATTTTTTTAATTCTGGTACATCTATGGGGCCTTTGCCAAAAAAGTGTCAGGCTTTGCAGTACGGAACTGATGTCTTATAAATTAGTTTGGGTGACAATGTTCCCCAATACATCATGGTCCAGAAACACCTCCATAAACTGTTGGGGGCTAAATCCTGCCACATCCACATTGATGCCAGGATTTGCAGTGAAGGGTGGAATATCTGGCCTCTGGTGATGAGGCGTTACCCACTCTTCAGCAACAATGGCAGCTGGAGCAACACGTCTCCTTCTGGCAGGGGGGGCTAGCAGCCACAGATACATCACTATCAGTCGAGACTGTATCTAATGATGTATCTAAGCATATAGCAGTGTCAAAATCAGGGTCTGAGTCAGACATAGATGCATCTGACTCTGACGCAAGTATGGCATATGCCTCCTCAGCACTATATGTTCTGTGTGACAGAGAAAAAAAAATTAATATAAAAAAAAATCAACACAAAATTTAAATTAACAAAATGGCTCTGAAAAGAGCCTTTGTGTCTCAAAAACATTACTAAAAAAATTAACCCCTAAAAATGCACAGAAAGCAAAAAAGTATTGCTGTGCTTCTGCCAGGGATTTATAGTGATCACTGGCAAGCTAGGGGTTAATGACTCTGAAAAGTGCTTTTGAGTCTCACAATTTTTAACAAAAATTAATTTAAACTAGCTAAATGGCTCTGAAAAGAGCCTGTGGGTCTTACAAAAAAATTACTAAAAAAAAATGAACCGCTAAAAAATGCACAGAGAGCAAAAAAGTGCTGCTGTGTTACTGCCAGTGATTTATAGTGATCACTGGCAAGCTAGGGGTTAATGGCTTTGAAAAGAACGTTTGGATCTCACAATTTTTAACAAATATATCTCTCTCTCCTCAACACAGATCTCTCTCTTTGCATGACTTACCGGTTGAAGCAAGGAGCCCCTGGCTGATATTAAAGGTCTGCTAGGGGGTTGTTGGAGAGATTTATGAATTTTAGGCACAGTATAAAGAACTGGAATAATGGGATGGTGCCATTGTCTGTTATCCACAAATTTCTTATATTTAACCATGGGGTCCATGCAAATTAAAGGGACACTCAGGTTTTATTAATTTTTAATGATTCAGATACAGCATGTCATTTTAAACAACTTTCCAATTTACTTCTATTAAAAAAAATGTGCACCGTCTTTTATATTTGCACTTTTTTTGAGTCACCAGCTCCTACTGGGCATGTTCAAGAACTCAGACTATACGTATATGCATTTGTGATTGGCTGATTGCTATCACATGGTACAGGGGGAGTGGAAATATACATAACTTTAAAATGTGTTAGAAAAGAATCTACTACTCATTTGAAATTCAGAGTAAATGCTATTGTATTGTCTTGTTATCTTGCATTTGTTGATTATGCAAATCTGCTGTGTTTACTGGTCCTTTAACTCATATACATTCTGGTAATTCAACTGTTGTAATATCTCATCCCAGTAGTCCGTATAGTTCATTAGGACTATTGCACTTCCTTTGTCTGCCGTAATGCTTTAATCTGTTGTGTGACTAATCAAGTAAATGTTTTTATACTCCGGATGTAATTAACTGGGTCAAAATTGCTTGTTTTCTTAAATTATATTTGAAGTGTATATGTTGGTCCATTGTATGGTGTTAAAAAATTTCCTGTAGTTTGTGTTCTTCTTTGTCCTATTATAAATATATTTATTTGGTCCTTTAAATTATCCAGTATGTATGTGTATACATCTAAACTATTGTTTCCAATAAGATTTGAGTGAAACTAATAATAGATTGTTAGTTTTGGACAGAATATGAGCTTGATTGTAAAAAAACACATAGTAACCTTTCAACTTGACACATTGTTTATATTTCCATAGCAACTAAGACACAGATATTGATACACATCATGCTTTGTATAAGTCACTATGGCAACAATAGTCACATGCACAATTACCATCGGCACTTGCCGTAGTAATATGGCCACTAACCAGAACGTCATAATTTCTGCACCACAATTGATTTTGTTGACTTTTTGTTGACTTTTTTGCACTTAAACACAACAGGGAGATAAATTTACACTATATAAGTTACGTTTGTCATGAAAACACTTGTTTGAGGAAGGGGATTTTTAACCCTTTAAGGACACAGCTTTCAGTTTGCTCAATTGTTTTATGACGGAAAAATTCCGACATATGTCCTTAAGATGTTAATATCATCGAACTGCCACAATAAACTGTTTTTCAGAAATCCCGTGAGTGCTGAGCTATTTTTTGAATAATATATATATATTATACACAGACACAGACACACACACACAATACTTTCCAGTCAAACAACTTGTCATATACCATATACCTTCAAACCTTTAAAAAAAATTATTGCTTATCGCGACCCGTACTAACTTTAGCACGCTATTTAAAATCTAGCCCTCATTTTGGAAGGTTTCCTACAAGATTTTGGAGTGTTTCTGTGGGAATTTGTGCCTAATTAGCCAAAAGAGCAATTGGGAGGTCAGCCACACATGTTGGACTAGACGGTCTGGCTTGCAATCAATGTGTTGAAGAAATGTGTTCAGTAGAATTGAGGTCAGGGCTTTGCACAGACCACTCAAGTTCCTCCATATCAAAGTTGTCAATCCATGTCTTCATGGACCTCGCTTAGTGCACAGGGGCACAGACATGCTGGAACAGGAAAAGGCATTCCCCAAAGTGTTGCCACAAAGTTGGAAGCAGACAAATGTCTTTATATCCTGTAGCACTAAGATGACCCTTCACTGGAACTATGGGGCCTAAGCCAAACCCTGAAAAAACACTCTAGAATTATTACTTCAGAGTCTAGTGGTGGGATGCTTTACACCACTCAAGAAGACACTTTGCATCACACATGCTGATGTGATGCTTGTGTACAGCTCCTCGACCATGGAAACATATGAATCTCATGACACACAGTCAGTAGTGAGTGGGGCAAAAGATGATAGGTGATTTTTACATGCTACATGCTTCAGCACCAGTGAGCGCAAACTGTGTTAGACAGAGCATAAATGATACAGATCACAGATGCAATTTACGTTATTCATAAGTGCTCAATTAACTGATAAGATAAAAAGCACCTGATAGAGGCAAGCATTTAGTGTCTTTTTATGCTCAGACCATACCATTTAGGAGTCGTTACAACACTGGGAAAAGTTCCATATCTGAGATTGAATCCTTCTATGCCGTCAGTAGAAAGCAGGCAGGTCACATGATAAAATGTGCACCAGGGTGTTGGGCTATAGTTCCTATCCAGTACTATCTGTGTTGATGTTAAACAGATAGCCGCAGCTCCTGCGGTCTCAAAGTCAGTCAAACACTGAGCACACTGGGAGGTTGATACAATTCAGCATATGTGCACACAGCACCTCGCTCCTTGCTTAGGTTACTTTGCCCATTTAGGGCCAGATTACGAGTGGAGCTTCCATAGGCTCCAATAAGAGCCTCCTTCTCATGCCATTGGGCAACAACTGAAATATAAATGTATCTAAACACAATATGTTTACATACTGTTCACATGTTAACACATAAATATATGTGTATATAAACATATGCATATATATTTATAGAGAACACACAGTTCCTCATAGACCGCTATGTAAAGGCTCTTTTCAGTGCCGTTTATGTTAACACCCCACATCCCCTCACTTTAACCCCTAAAAACTGCTTCATGCAGTTTTTTTTTTTTTCAATTTAAAAAAAATGCTACTTTTTTTTTTTTTACATAAAAAACTACACTACACTGAAATTTGGAGGCAATTGGGGCACATTTTGAAAATCAAACTGTGGTGTGATCTCACTGTAGCAATAACTAGCTGATTAATTAGCGCTCTACTTCTAATTTAGCCCTTATCTGTAGATTGTCTAACATTTACAATGATCTTTTTAGGACCATCTGTACTCACTTTTATGTACTGCAGGTGTCTCCATGCACACTCATACACGTTAGTCAGCAATCAGTACTACAAAGCCCCTGTATATGGGAGCAATGGGGGAGAAACGTACGTTAGCAAGCTCCTGACTAAGTGATTAAAACTTTGCATCCAGCTACCATCTTCATGAAAGCAGGCACGCTCCTGGAAAAAAGTACTAAGATCCTGCATTATCACCAATCATTTGCATGCTAATTATACCACTGAAGCAAAGACTCTACAATCACTCAAGCCTATGGTCCGATACAGACACGAGCCAGGCGGCAATAACCAGAAGGTATGGCTCGCTGATAAACATGTATGATAACTTATGGAAATACTAACAGCATGTAAAGTGTGTATGGTCTTGCTTAAAAGGATCACTGTAAGTGTGTGACACACTGGATAGTACTGACTGCTGACTAACCTAAGTGTGCATGGAGAAACTTGCAGTACATTGGTCCTAAAAAGATCATTGTAAACGTTGGACACTACAGACTAAGGGCTAGATTACAAGTGGAGAGCTAATTAACTGTGCTAGCGTTAAGCCTTTTTGATTATCGGGTTACGCTGATATTACAAGTTGAAAGTAATAAGTTATTGCTCCAGTGCTAACCCAACGAGTGCAAAAAACTGAACTTACACAAGCTCTTTTTCTGAAATAAAATAAGTTACTCCTTCTAACACTTAAGGGCATTTAGCTCTTTTGCTGCCCAGATTTTAAAAAAATACCTAATCTTTGAAAATAAACATCCCAAAAAAAACTATCACTAAAGCCCAAGATGGTAGTCACCAAAGATGATGATTGTGGCGCTCCATCTTCATCCCGGCGGTCGTCCTTCTTCTCGGCAGTGGTCCATCTTCTTATCTTCATCCCAGTGGCGGTGGTCTCCATCTTCAGAGCTTGAACACGGAGGTCCTCTTCATGTAGTCACCAGTCACACACTGAATTTGAAATGCGAGGTACTCCTTTTACATAGGAGTACCTTTGCATTCCTATTGGCTTATTTGCATGTTCAAATCAGCCAATAAAATAAAAAAAAAGCTTTCATTCTCTTGGCTGATTTTAATTTTAACATGCAACGGTGCTCAAGCTATGAATATGAAGACCACCATAGCCGCCAGGATGAAAATAAGAAGATAGACCACCACCGAGATGAAGAAGGACCAGCAGTGGGATGAAGATGGAGCAACGCCATCATCATCTTTGGTGAGTACCATCTTGGACTTTAGTGTTAGGTTTTTTTGGGTGTTTTTTTTTTTTAAGATGAGGGTTGTTTTTTTTTACATGTGCAGAGAAAGAGCTAAATAAATGCCCTTTAGTGTTAGAAGGAGTTATTTATTTATTTTCTCTTACTATGGTGTATTCAGTCCACGGATTCATCCTTACTTGTGGGATATTCTCAATCCCTACAGGAAGTGGCAAAGAGAGCACACAGCAAAGCTGTCCATATAGCTCCCCTCAGGCTCCGCCCCCCCAGTCATTCTCTATGCCGCTCTAACAAGCAGCATCTCCACGGGAGGGTAAAGAGTATGTGGTGTTAGATTTGTAGTTATTTCTTCAATCAAGAGTTTGTTATTTTAAAATAGTGCCGGTTTGTACTATTTACTCTGAGGCAGAAAGTGATGAAGATTTCTGCTGAGAGGAAAAAGATTTTAGCATGTTGTAACTAAAATCCATTGCTGTTCCCACACAGGACTGTTGAGTACAGGAGAACTTCAGTTGTGGGGAACAGTTTGCAGGCTTATACTGCTTAAGGTATGTTCAGTCATTTTTTCTAACAAGACCTGGTAGTGCTAGAAGACTGACAGAATTCCCATGAGGGAAGGTAAGCCATTTTCTGAGACACAGTATAGAATGATGGCTTCAGTTAAGGGCTTTAATACTGACAGACACTGTGATGGGCTAAATTGATTACTTTATTAGGGTAATCTTATATTTATTAAGCGTTTTAGACGTTGGAAACACTTTTTAGGGACTTTTTTTACGCCTGGCATTTTGTAAGACAGCTAATCTGACTCAGAAAGGCCCCATAACTCTGGAGTAATGAAGGAGGGGGCCTCATTTTCGCGCCTCAATTGCGCAGTTAATTTGCAACACAGCTCCATGCAGCTTCATGTGCAGAGCCTTTAGATTACAGGAGGACTTCAGGGAGGCTTAATTTACACCTGCAATTAACCCTAAAGGAAGGTAAAGCCACAGCAAAGACTGTGGCATCGTACTGTAGTTGGCTAAAACGGGTGTTTACTTCATTTTGCTCCGGTTTGGGCATTAAGGGGTTAAATGATTTGAAAATTTGTGTGCAATCATTTCAAGGCATTAGGATCATGTGGTGAAAATTTCATTAAGATCAGATGTTTTTTGATGATTTGGTAAAAAAAGTGTGTGCCTTTTATTATTTAAAGAGACAGTAACGTTTTTGCAAAAAGTATTTTTTTCAATATTTTAGTGTTGTCTGAGTCTGTCAAACATGTCTGAGCCTTCAGATAGACCTTGTTCTTTATGTTCAAAAGCCATGGCAGTACCCCCATTGCATTTATGTTTAAAGTGTGCAAAAACATCTAAGCATTTTAAAGATCATCCAGTGACAATTAAAAATGCTGCCCAAGATGATTCCTTAACGGAGGGTAATGAGGATAGTCCTTCTTCCTCCCCCCACGTGTCTACACCAGTTACGCCTGCGCAAGCGATGCCTAGTACATCTAGCGCATTGGCCCCTATTACTTTACAACAATTAGCAGCAGTGATGGATAATTCCCTTGCAGCATTTTTATTCAAACTGCCAGTTTTTCCAAGAAAGCGCGATAGCTCAGTTTTAAATACAGAGGATGAGCAATCAGACGCTGTGGATAATTTATCTGTAGTACCCTCACAAAACTCAGAAGTAGCGGTGAGGGAAGGTCTGTCTGAGGGAGAAATTTCTGATACAGGGAAAGTTTCTCAGCGGGCAGATTCAGATTCCTTAGCATTTAAATTTAAGCTGGAACACCTCCAAGTACTGCTTAAGGAGGTTTTAGCTACGCTGGATGATTGTGACCCCATGGTGGTCCCAGAAAAATTGTGTAAGATGGACAGGTTTTTAGAGGTCCCCGTATACACTGAGGCATTTCCGATCCCAAAGAGGGTGACGGATATTGTGACTAGGGAGTGGCAGAGACCAGGGGTACCCTTTGTTCCCCCCCTATCTTTAAGAAAATGTTCCCCATAAATGACCCCAGGCGGGACGAGTGGCAGACGGTCCCTAAGGTGGAGGGGCAGTTTCAACACTTGCTAAGCGTACAAGTATACCAATAGAGGACAGTTGTGCATTCAAAGATCCTATGGATAAAAAATTGGAAGGATTGCTGAAGAAAATTTTTGTTCAGCAAGCTTTTCTACTTCAACCAATTGCCTGCATAATTCCTGTAACTACTGCAGCGGCTTTTTGGTTCGAGGCCCTGGAGGAGTCGCTCCAGAGGGAGACTTCATACGATGAGGTCATGGATAGAATTCATGCTCTAAAGCTGGCTAATTCTTTTATCACTGATGCCGCTTTCCAGTTAGCTAAACTAGCGGCAAAAAACTCAGGTTTTGCCATCATGGTGCGAAGAGCGCTTTGGCTCAAATTATGGTCGGCGGATGTGTCGTCCAAAACAAAACTGTTAAATATTCCCTTCAAGGGGAAGACTCTTTTCGGCCCAGAGCTGAAAGAAATGATCTCAGATATCACTGGGGGCAAGGGTCATGCCCTTCCACAAGATAGGCCGTTTAAGGCCTAAAACAAGGCTAATTTTCTCTCCATTCGCAACTTCAGGAGCGGACCAGCTGCAACCTTTGCTGTTGCAAAGCAAGATAACACTTCCCAGCCCAAAGCAACCTGGAAACCCATGCAGGGCTGGAATAAGGCTAAACAGGCCAAGAAGCCTGCTCCTGCTAACAAGACAGCATGAAGGGGTAGCCCCCGATCCGGGACCGGATCTAGTAGGGGGCAGACTTTCTCTCTTTGCTCAGGCCCAAACAAAGAAACAGGCGTTCTTATGCTGTGTAGAAGATCTCCTAAAAATGGGAGTAATACACCCAGTTCCAATTGCAGAACAAGGACTGGGCTTTTACTCAAACCTGTTCGTAGTTCCCAAAAAAGAGGGAACTTTCAGGCTAATCCTGGATCTAAAGATTCTGAACAAATTCCTCAGAGTTCCGTCTTTCAAGATGGAAACCATTCGGACAATCTTGCCGATGATCCAGGAAGGTCAATATATGACTACCGTGGATCTAAAGGATGCATACCTACATATTCCTATCCACAAAGATCACCATCAGTTCCTAAGGTTCGCCTTTCTGGACAAACATTACCAGTTTGTGGCCCTTCCTTTCGGGTTGGCCAACACTCCCAGAATTTTCACAAAGGTGCTTGGGTCCCTTAAAACGGTTCTAAGACCGCGGAGCATTGCAGTAGCACCTTACCTAGACAACATATTAATACAGGCATCGTCCTTTCACAGAGCCAAGGCTCATACGGACATCGTTCTGGCCTTTCTAAGGTCTCACGGGTGGAAGATGAATGTACAAAAGCGTTCTCTGTCCCCGCTCACAAGGGTTCCCTTTCTGGGAACACTAATAGACTCGGTAGAAATGAAAATCTTTCTGACAGAGGTCAGGAAGTCAAAACTGCTGAATACTTGCCGAGTTCTTCATTCCATTCCTCGGCCTTCCGTGGCTCAATGCATGGAAGTTATTGGTTTAATGGTTGCGGCAATGGACGTAGTCCCTTTCGCCCGAATCCATCTCAGACCACTGCAGCTGTGCATGCTCAAACAGTGGAATGGAGATTACGCAGATTTGTCTCCTCAAATTCAAATGGATCAAAGAACCAGAGACTCTCTTCTCTGGTGGTTGTCTCAAGTTCATCTGTCTCAGGGAATGAGTTTCCGCAGACCGGAGTGGATCATTGTCACGACCGATGCCAGTCTGGTAGGCTGGGGTGTGGTCTGGAACTCCCTGAAGGCTCAGGGACTATGGTCTCGTGAAGAATCTCTTCTCCCGATAAACATTTTGGAGCTGAGAGCGATATTCAATACGCTCCAGGCGTGGCCTCAACTAGCAGAGGCCAAATTCATCAGGTTTCAGTCGGACAACATCACGACTGTGGCATACATCAATCATCAGGGAGGAACAAAGAGTTCCCTAGCGATGAAGGAAGTAACCAAGATCATCAAATGGGCGGAGGATCACTCCTGCCATCTAGCTGCAATTCACATCCCAGGGGTAGACAACTGGGAGGCGGATTTTCTAAGTCATCAGACTTTCCATCCGGGGGAGTGGGAACTCCACCCGGAGGTCTTTGCTCAGCTGACCCAGCTTTGGGGCATTCCAGAGTTGGATCTGATGGCGTCCCGTCAGAACACCAAACTTCCCCTTTACGGATCCAGATCCAGAGATCCCAAGGCGGCATTGATAGATGCATTAATAGCGCCTTGGTCATTCAGTCTAGCTTATGTCTTGCCACCGTTTCCTCTTCTCCCTCGGCTAATAGCCAGAATCAAACAGGAGAAGGCTTCGGTAATTCTGATAGCGCCTGCGTGGCCACGCAGGACTTGGTATGCAAACCTAGTGGACATGTCATCGGTCCCACCATGGAAACTGCCATCGAGGCAGGATCTTCTAATCCAAGGTCCTTTCAAGCATCCAAATCTAGTTTCTCTGCAACTGACTGCTTGGAGATTGAACGCTTAATCCTAGCTAAGCGGGGTTTCTCTGATTCAGTTATAGATTCTCTGATACAGGCCAGAAAGCCTGTCACCAGGAAAATTTACCATAAGATATGGCGGAAATATCTTTGTTGGTGTGAATCCAAGGGTTACTCGTGGAGTAAGGTTATGATTCCAAGGATATTGTCTTTTCTCCAAGAAGGTTTGGAGAAAGGTCTGTCAGCTAGTTCCTTAAAAGGACAGATATCTGCTCTGTCTATTCTGTTACACAAGCGTCTGGCAGCTGTACCAGACATTCAGGCGTTTGCACAGGCCCTAGTTAGAATCAAGCCTGTCTACAGACCTGTGGCTCCTCCATGGAGTCTAAATTTAGTTCTTTCAGTTCTTCAAGGGGTTCCGTTTGAACCCTTGCATTCCATAGATATCAAGTTATTATCTTGGAAAGTTTTGTTTTTAGTAGCTATATCTTCTGCTCGAAGAGTTTCAGAATTGTCTGCTTTGCAGTGTGATTCACCCTATCTGGTGTTCCATGCAGATAAGGTTGTCTTACGTACTAAACCTGGTTTCCTTCCAAAGGTGGTTTCTAATAGGAATATTGACCAGGAAATCATTGTTCCTTCTCTGTGCCCTAATCCAGTTTCTAAGACGAAACGACTGTTGCACAATCTTGATGTGGTTCGTGCTTTAAAGTTCTATCTAAAAGCAACCAAAGATTTCAGACAAACATCATCCTTGTTTGTTGTGTATTCTGGTAAGAGGAGAGGTCAGAAAGCGACTGCTAATTCTCTGTCATTCTGGCTGAAAAGCATCATCCGATTGGCTTATGAGACTGCTGGTAAGCAGCCTCCTGAACGAATTACAGCTCATTCCACCAGAGCTGTGGCTTCCACATGGGCTTTCAAGAATGAGGCTTCTGTTGAACAGATTTGTAAGGCAGCGACTTGGTCTTCTCTGCATACATTCGCCAAATTATATAAATTTGATACTTTTGCTTCTGCGGAAGCTATTTTTGGGAGAAAGGTTTTGCAAGCAGTGGTGCCTTCCGTTTAGGTTACCTGACTTGTTCCCTCCCTTCATCCGTGTCCTATTGCTTTGGTATTGGTATCCCACAAGTAAGGATGAATCCGTGGACTGAATACACCAAGTAAGAGAAAACAGAATTTATGCTTACCTGATAAATTACTTTCTCTTACAGGTGTATTCAGTCCACGGCCCGCCCTGATATTTAAGTCAGGTTCAAATTTAATTTACAATAACTACAGTCACCACTGCACCCTATGGTTCTCCTTTTTCTCCTAACCGTCGGTCGAATGACTGGGGGGGCGGAGCCTGAGGGGAGCTATATGGACAGCTTTGCTGTGTGCTCTCTTTGCCACTTCCTGTAGGGATTGAGAATATACCACAAGTAAGGATGAATCCGTGGACTGAATACACCTGTAAGAGAAAGTAATTTATCAGGTAAGCATAAATTCTGTTTTTTTAGAAAAAGAGCTTGGTCACTTTAGGACAATGGCCTACAAAAGGCCCATTTAAGGGCTATTTGTAGTTTAGTTTTAAAATAGTTTTTTTTTATTTTGGGGTGGGGTTCTTCTTTTTGGGGTTTTAGAATAGGCATCATTCTTTTTTATTTTTGGTAATTTCTGTTATTTTTTGTAATGCTAGTGGAGTTTTTTTTTGTAAGGTAAAGTTTTTTTTTTGGTAATGATTGATATATATTTATATATATATAAAAATAACAAGAGTATTGCATTGAGCAATGATACTTTTTTTATTATTATTTCTTCAGACTTGAAGAATGTTAGTTGTTTTTTTGTTTTGGTTTTTTAACAGAAATGGTAGATTTTTTTTGTTTTTTTAAAGGTAATTAGTATTTTTTTGTAAATCTAGGGTTAGTCTATTTTGGGTTAACTTAGGGGTTTTAGGTTAGGAGCTTTAGATATTAGTGGATTACTTTGCATTGGGGGTTGGCATTTTAAGGGGTTAATAGTGTACATAGGTAGTTTGCAATGTAGGGGGCTGGTGGTTTAGGGGTTAATAGTGTAGTGAAGACTTTGCGATGTAGGGGGCTGGCAGTTTAGGGTTTAATATTGTAGAAGCTTACTTTGCATTGGGGGGGTGGCCATTTAGGGGTTAATAGCGTACAGAGCTAGTTTGCGATGAAGTGGTTTAGGTTTTAAAAGTGAAGCTTAGTGCAACTGTTTAATCCAGACAAAAGTTTGAGCGGTAAATGCAGTTGCGTTTGCGTGATAAAATTTACTTTCAACTTGTAATACGAGCGTATATTACCGCTTTACGCTACCCATAGAAAATATGGGGAGCGTAAATTACTGCGAGTTTGCACAAACAAATTTGCAGTAATTTAAACATCATGCCGCTTGTTATATGGATTTGAGTGTAAAGAAAACTGAGATCTTGCGATCTCGTTTACACTCCTCGCATTAACAATAGTGCTTCACTCGTAATCTGGCCCTAAATGGGCAAAGTGACCTATGCAAGGAGTGAGGTGCTGTGTGCACATATGCTAAATTGTATCAACCTCTCAGTGTGCTCAGTGTTTGACTGACTTTGAGACCGCAGGAGCTGCGGCTATCTGTTTAACATCAACACAGATAGTACTGGATAAGAACTATAGCCCAACACCCTGGTGCACATTTTATCATGTGACCTGCCTGCTTTCTACTGACGGCATAGAAGGATTCAATCTCATATATGGAACTTTTCCCAGTGTTGTAACTACTCCTAAAAGGTATGGTGTGAGCATAAAAAGACACTAAATGCTTGCCTCTATCAGGTGCTTTTTATCTTATCAGTTAATTGAGCATTTACGGATAAAGCAAATGTAATCTGTGATCTAGATAATTTATGCTCTATGTCTAACACAGTTTGCAGAGAGATATGCTGGCCAGCAGCGTATTTGTATCATTGGGATTTTAACACTTGTTAGGTTTGGATTTGTAGGAGGCATGTGTATGTATTAATATTTGTTCACCTAATGTATCAAGGCTTGTGCAATATAACTTGTTAATAAACACCTAGATTACGAGTTTTGGGTTAGAGGCTATGTGGAGCTAACAAGCAGTTTTACCTCACCGCTCACTTACATGCAGCGCTGGTATTACGAGTTTTCAGAAACCCGTCGTTAAAAGGCAAAAAGTGAGCAGTGAGCAAAATTTTGCTCATTACCGCACTCCAATACCAGCGCTGCTTAAGTCAGCGGTGAGCTGGTCGTACATGCTCATGCACGATTTCCCCATAGGAATCAACGGGGAGAGCCGGCTGAGAAAAAGTCTAACACCTGCAAAAAAGCAGCGTAAAACTCCTTAACGCAGCCCCATTGATTCTTATGGGGAAACAAAAGTAATGTCTACACCTTAACATGAACCCCGAGTCTAAACACACCTAATCTTACACTTATTAACCCCTAATCTGCCGCCCCCGACATCGCCGACACCTGCATTATATTTATTAACCCCTAATCTGCTGCCCCCAACATCGCAGACACCTACATTATATTTATTAACCCCTAATCTGCCGCCCCCAATGTCGCCGCCACCTACCTACATTTATTAACCCCTAATCTGCCGTCTCCAACGTCACCGCCACTATAATAAACATATTAACCCCTAAACCGCGGCACTCCCGCCTCGCAAACATTAGTTAAATATTAATAACCCCTAATCTGCCGTCCCTAACATCGACGCCACCTACCTACATTTATTAACCCCTAATCTGCCACTCCCAACATCCCCGCTACTATATTCAAGTTATTAACCCCTAAATCTAAGTCTAACCCTAACATCCCCTAACTTAAATATAATTTAAATAAGTCTAAATAAAACTCCTATCATTAACTAAATTATTCCTATTTAAAACGATATACTTACCTATAAAATAAACCCTAAGCTAGCTGGAATATAACTAATAGTAACATTGTAGCTATCTTAGGGTTTATTTTTATTTTACAGGCAAGTTTGTGTTTATTTTAACTGGGTACAATAGTTATTAAATAGTTATTAACTATTTAATAACTATCTAGCTAAAATAAATACAAAAGTACTTGTAAAATAAAACCTAACCTAAGTTACACTAACACCTAACACTACACTATAATTAAATTAACTAAATTAACAACAATTAAATCAATTAAATTCAATTAGTACAGAAAAAAACACTAAATTACAGAAAATAATAAACAAATTCCAAAATATTTAAACTAATTACACCTAATCTAATAGCCCTATCAAAATTAAAAAAAGCCCTAGCCTAAACTAAACTACCAATAGCCCTTAAAAGAGCCTTTTGCGGGGCATTGCCCCAAAGTAATCAGCTCTTTTACCTGAAAAAAAATACAAACAACCCCCCCAACAGTAAAACCCACCACCCACACAACCAACCCCCGAAATAAAATACTAACTAAAAAAACCTAAGATCCCCATTGCCCTGAAAAGGGCATTTGGATGGGCATTGCCCTTAAAAGGGCAGTTAGCTCTTTTGCAAGCCCAAAGTCCCTAACATAAAAATAAAACCCACCCAATACACCCTTAAAAAACCTAACACTAACCCCCTGAAGATCGACTTACCGGGAGAAGTCTTCATCCAAGCCGGGCCGAAGTCCTCAACGAAGCCGGGAGAAGTCTTCATCCAAGCCAGGCGAAGTGGTCCTCCAGACGGGCAGAAGTCTTCATCCAGACGGCATCTTCTATCTTCATCCATCCGGCGTGGAGCAGGTCCATCTTCAAGACATCCGGCGTGGAGCATCCTCTTCCAACGAAGTTTTCTTACTAAATGACGGTTCCTTTAAGTGACGTCATCCAAGATGGAATTAAGCCAATCGGAATTAAGGTAGAAAAAATCCTATTGGCTGATCAGCCAATAGGATTGAACTTGCATTCTATTGGCTGCTCTATTGGGCTTGCAAAAGAGCTAACTGCCCTTTTAAGGGCAATGGCCATACAAATGCCCTTTTTAGGGCAATGGGGAGCTTAGGTTTTTTAGTTAGTATTTTATTTGGGGGGTTGGTTGTGTGGGTGGTGGGTTTTACTGTTGGGGGGTTGTTTGCATTTTATTTTTCAGGTAAAAGAGCTGATTACTTTGGGGCAATGCCCCGCAAAAGGCCCTTTTAAGGGCTATTGGTAGTTTAGTTTAGGCTAGGATTTTTTTTTTCTTTTGGGGGGCTTTTTTTATTTTGATAGGGCTATTAGATTAGGTGTAATTAGTTTAAATATCTTGTAATTTGTTTATTATTTTCTGTAATTTAGTGGGGGGGGGTTTTGTACTTTAGCTAATTTAATTTAATTGATTTAATTGTTGTTAATTTACGCCTAGATTTAGAGTTCTGCGTTAGCCGTCAAAAGCAGCGTTAAGGGGTCCTAACGCTGCTTTTGGCCGCCCGCTGGTATTTAGAGTCAGGCAGGAAAGGGTCTAACGCTCACTTCCCTACCGTGATTCCAGGCTACCGCAGATCCCCTTACGCCAATTGCATATCCTATCTTTTCTATGGGATCTTCCTAACGGTGGTATTTGGAGTCTTGGGAGAACTACTGTGCTCTAAAGTACACTAACACCCATAAACTACCTATGTACCCCTAAACCGAGGCCCCCCCACATCGCCGCCACTCTAATAAAAATTTGTAACCCCTAATCTGCCGACCGGTCATCGCCGCCACCTACGTTATACTTATGAACCCCTAATCTGCTGATCCTAACATCGCTAACCCCTATATTATATTTATTAACCCCTAATCTGCCCCCCCAACGTCGCCGCTACCTAACTACACTTATTAACCCCTAATCTGCCGACCGGACATCGCCGCCACCTACGTTATACTTGTAAACCCCTAATCTGCTGCCCCTAACATCGCCGACCCTATATTATATTTATTAACCCCTAATCTGCCCCCCCCCAACGTTGCCACTACCTAACTACACTTATTAACCCCAATCTGCCGACCGGACCTCGCCACCACTATAATAAATGTATTAACCCCTAAACCGCCGCACTCCCGCCTCACAAACACTATAATAAATTTGATTAACCCCTAATCTGCCCTCTCTAACATCGCCGCCACCTACCTACAATTATTAACCCCTAATCTCCCGCCCGCATCGTCGCCGCTACTATAATAAAGTTATTAACCCCTAAACATAACTCTAACCCTAACCCTAACACCCCCCTAACATAAATATAATTTATATTAAACAAAATAATATTCCTAAAATTAACTAAATTATTCCTATTTAAAACTAAATACTTACCTATAAAATAAACCCTAATATAGCTACAATATAATTAATAATTACATTAAAATAAGAAAAAACAGTTCACAGAGTGAAACAGAAAGACTAGGGGGAGCTGTTACCATGCGCAACTGGCAGGGAGTGTATGAGAAATAATCACTGTTCATTCAGGATTTCAACTACCAAGCCAAAATAAAATAAAACCGTTATGTCCCACACAATAATAATGGCACACTGGTCCTAATACGGTAAAACTCTGAAGTAAGGATGATATTGCAAGTCACAATGAAGACACAACATGCATGAAAGTGATAATAGCCACACTTCAGTGACTTATATGATTGCGTGTATACCGCTTTAAATATCCAGGCTGTATCAGCTAAATTTGCTGCATGACGTATCCAAAGTCAGCTGTCAGCAAAAAGCACAGTCTGCAGGTAATTCACAGCCTTAAACACAATGTTGTCAATAATAATGTTGCTCTCAGACAATTGAGTGATGCTGAGGCATACACTAGTTTGCCTAGAGATCCCACTGCATCTTTTTCTGATGTACTTAGAGATCTATTGGATGATGGTGTTCAAATGGGCATTATTGACACACAGACCCTCGACTGTCTTATGGTTGATAACCCAATACTGCCCATTTTTCACCATTTTCCTAAGACCCACAAAAGTATGGTAGAAGTACAGGGTAGACCGATAGTGGTAGGCATTGGTTCACTCTTGGAACCTTTGTCCAAGTGGGTGGACCAGTTCCTACAACCACTGGTACAATCCCTACCCAGTTATGTGAGAGATACCTCACACGTATTGTCCAAATTGGAGGGCACAGTCAGGGAGCCTAGTTACAGCTGGATTACCATTGATGTGGTAGGTTTATACTCTTGTATACCCCACAAATTTGGCCTGCAGGCAGTGTCCTTCTTTCTCGAAACATATACAGATTTGTCAGAGGAACGCAGAAAGTTTGTCATCAGAGTTGTTGATTTTCTTTTTCATGTTTTCTGACACTTTCTACCTCCAGAGACGTGGAACCGCCATGGGAGCAAAATTTGCCCCATCATACGCAAATTTATTCATGGGTTGGTGGGAGCGCTTCCATGTCTTTGGAGGTAGAAATTGTTTTGCCAAGCATTTTGTTAAATATATGAGATACATAGATGATCTGCTGGTTGTATGGTCAGCTGGTTATCAGGAAGCCAATGAATTGGTGAAGTATCTCAATAATAACAATGTAGGTTTAAAGTTCACTTTTGAGTGGAACCAGGATAGTGTAAACTATTTGGACATCACTCTGTCTGCAGACAATCTCTCTGGTAGTGTTTCTTCATCCCTATACAGGAAGCCAATTTCTGGCAATACACTATTGCATGCCCGGAGTAGT
The DNA here is from genome assembly GCF_027579735.1 of Bombina bombina. Taxonomy (NCBI): domain Eukaryota; kingdom Metazoa; phylum Chordata; class Amphibia; order Anura; family Bombinatoridae; genus Bombina; species Bombina bombina. The sequence goes on along the minus strand of NC_069500.1, from coordinate 642,474,350 downwards.
CACCCCGGACATGTCTTTAGGGGTATAGCCAAAAGCCAGTTCTTGCGAATAAAGCGAAATTGTTCCTCAGATAGGGACTTCCAATCAGAGAGTAATGACTTAAAGAAAAGACTCCATGCCAGAGGCTATTCAAAAACTATCATTAATAGGGCCTATTGGGAAGTAAACCAAACTGACAGAAAGAAACTACTTGAACCTAAAACACCGAATGCCAAGTTACAAACATTGGACAGGTCCAGGCCCACTCTTATCACAGCCTATTCAAACCAATATCATCAAGTTTGTCAAATAGTTAAAAGAAACCTTCCGATCCTACGTGGAAACACAGTCTTACGTAAGACTTTAGAGGATGGTTGTAACTTTGTATACAAACGCAATCTTTCATTAGGCAACATGCTTTCACCAAGCTTGTTGCCCAAATCAGAAAGTGGCAGTTCTTGGCTTACTGTCAAGGGTACCTACAGATGTGGCAAAAGATGTTGTGAATCATGTGACCATATTCAAGTGTCAAAAACATTTATTTCAGCTACCACACAGGAAAAATTTGAAACAAGAGGCTGTATCAAATGCGGCAGTAAATATGTTGTTTATCTGATTGAGTGCACACAATGCCTTAGACAGTATGTTGGTCAGACCTCACGTAAAGTTGGAAAACGTATTAGAGAACATCTGTCCTATGTATCTCAAGACAGAGCAGTATCGGCATTAGCAAGACATTTTCTTGAAGTTCATGAGGGAAGAGTTGACACCTTCAGGTGGCAGGCTATCAAGCAAATTATCACACCACGTCGTGGTGGTGATAAGTCACAAATACTCCAAAGACAAGAAATATATTGGATACACAAGCTCGGTAGCCTGCTACCTGGGGGTTTCAACTCAGAGTTCAATATAATCAATTACTGGCATAGATGAACTTATGATCGTTCAATATATATATTTCATACCAATATACATTTCACACCTATGTCCCCTCATATAGTCTGATTTTATTTAATATGTAATAGATGTATTGGGACCTTAACACATTTTGGCTCCCATATATCTTTTTTTACTATGCGCTTATAATCTCTTTTTAGGTATACAATGAAAATGATCGATATACTGTTAACATGTAAATATATATAGTCATTGCTTTCATGGTAGTTTCATTTAACATGTGGCTCCTTTGTTATGATCCTACTATGTGTTTAACAAAAATAATTTATTTTTATTTTTTTAACGTGATTATAATCTCTTTAATTGTATGCACTGAACAAGATTGTTATATTGTTAACATGTAATCATATATAGTTATTGCCTTCATGGTAGTTTCATTTAACATGTGGCTCCTGTGTTATGATCCTACCATGTGTTTAACAAAAATTGAATTTTTGAATAAGTTTTGAATAAGACCGTTATACTGTTAACATTTAATCATATATAGTCATTGCCTTCATGGTAGTTTCATTTAACATGTGGCTCCTTTGTTATGATCCTACCATGTGTTTAACACAAATATCTTTTTCTATTGTGTGTATGCATTGAATAAGATCGAAATATTGTTGACATGTAATCATATATAGTTATTGCCTCCATGGTAGTTTCATTTAACATGTGGCTCCTTTGCTATGATCCTACCATGTGTTTAACACAAACATATTTTTCTATTGTGTGTATGCATTGAATAAGATCGCTATATTGTTAACATGTAATCATATATAGTTATTGCCTCCATGGTAGTTTCATTTTTGTGACTCCTTTGATATGATCCTACTATGTGTTTAACTTAAATTGCATTTTTGTATTCACTACTATCTAGACATCTTTTAGCAGCCAAATTTTGAGAATATGTATATATACCCTCAGTCTGCTATGCATTACTCCTAGCCTGCCATTAATTTGCTCACTTTATATTCATATTTATATATTTATTGAATCCATTGCTCAGCTTTAATTAATAAGAATATAGCTGTTCATAGTTGTTTAATACATATTTTTTCATTCATGGTTTATCTAGATCTGTTTCAAAGTTTATACATACATAGTTTAGTTAGCCAAATAGTATTAAGGTTTAACTGTTTTTACAACCGTACTCATTGACTACACTATTATTCTGGCTATATGTATGCATATGTAAAATTTTTTACACCTGCTTCTGTTTCTGCTGTTTTTAACCACTCCCAAAGGGAGGTACTCCTGTGCATAAAAAGGTGCTCAGGTGTGACTAATTGTACATCTAGGATTACGGCTATCCACGCCGAAACCGGTCAGATGTGTTTTTGCAGGTTTTATGTATAAGTCTTACTGACTTGAATAAAGGCTACGTTTTATTATCCTTTTTTTCACTGGAACTTTTATTCATCATTTGGATCCTACCTTCTATGTGCTGGGTTCTTTTTTTCTTGTAATAATTACATTGTAGCTATTTTAGGATTTATATTTATTTTACAGACAACTTTGTATTTATTTTAACTAGGTACAAAAGCTATTAAATAGTTAATAACTATTTAATAGCTACCTAGTTAAAATAAATACAAAATTACATGTAAAATAAATCCTAACCTAAGTTACAATTAAACCTAACACTACACTGTCATTAAATTAATTAAATAAATTACCTACAATTAAATACAATTAAATAAACTATTCTATAATACAAAAAAAAACACTAAATTACAAAAAATAAAAAAGAATTACAAGCAGTTTAAAATAAAAAAAGGTCCCAAAATAAAAAATTCCCTACCCTATTCTAAAATACAAAAGTAATCAGCTCTTTTACCAGCCCTTAAAAGGGCTTTTTGCGGGGCATGCCCCAAAGTAATCAGCTCTTTTGCCTGTAAAAAAAAAATACAACCCCCCCAACATTAAAACCCACCACCCACATACCCCTACTCTAACCCACCCAAACCCCCCTTAAATAAACCTAACACTACCCCCCCTGAAGATCTCCCTACCTTGAGTCGTCTTCACCCAGCCGGGCCGAAGTCTTCATCCGATGGGGCAGAAGAGGACATCCAGACCGGCAGAAGTCTTCATCCTATCCGGGCAGAAGAGGACATCCGGACCGGAAGACATCTTCATCCAAGCGGCATCTTCTATCTTCATCCATCCGGAGCGGAGCGGAGCCATCTTCTTCCCAGCCGACGCGGATCCATCCTCTTCAATCGACGCCTACTCGCCGAATGAAGGTTCCTTTAAATGACGTCATCCAAGATGTCGTCCCTCGAATTCTGATTGGCTGATGGGATTCTATCAGCCAATCGGAATTAAGGTAGGAAAAATCTGATTGGCTGATTCAATCAACCAATCAGATTCAAGTTCAATCCGATTGGCTGATCCAATCAGCCAATCAGATTGAGCTTGCATTCTATTGGCTGATCGGAACAGCCAATAGAATGCGAGCTCAATCTGATTGGCTGATTGAATCAGCCAATCAGATTTTTCCTACCTTAATTCTGATTGGCTGAATACGACTCAAGGTAGGCAGATCTTCAGGGGGGTAGTGTTAGGTTTATTTAAGGGGGTTTGGGTGGGTTAGAGTAGGGGTATGTGGGTGGTGGGTTTTAATGTTGGGGGGGTTTTCTTTTTTTTACAGGCAAAAGAGTTGATTACTTTGGGGCATGCCCCTCAAAAAGCCCTTTTAAAAGAGCTGATTACTTTGTAATGTAGAATAGGGTAGGGAATTTTATTATTTTGTTTTTATTTTATTTTATTAGGGGGCTTAGATTAGGTGTAATTAGTTTAAAATTCTTGTAATATTTTTTTATTTTCTGTAATTTAGTGTTTGTTTTTTTTGTAATTTAGTTTAGTTTATTTAATTGCATTTAATTGTAGGTATTGGTAGTTAATTTGTATTAATTTAATGATAATGTAGTGTTAGGTTTAATTGTAACTTAGGTTAGGATTTATTTTACAGGGAATTTTGTAATTATTTTAACTAGGTAGCTATTAAATAGTTAATAACTATTTAATAGCTATTGTACCTAGTTAAAATAAATACAAAGTTGCCTGTGAAATAAATATAAATCCTAAAATAGCTACAATATAATTATTCATTATATTGTAGCTATATTAGGGTTTATTTTACAGGTAAGTATTTAGTTTTAAATAGGAATACTTTAGTTAATAAGAGTTCATTTATTTCTTTAGATTAAAATTATATTTAATTTAGGGGGGTGTTAGGGTTAGGGTTAGACTTAGCTTTAGGGGTTAATACATTTATTATAGTAGCGGCGAGGTCCGGTCGGCAGATTAGGGTTTAATACTTGAAGTTAGGTGGCAGCGACGTGGGGGGGGGGGGGCAGATTAGGGGTTAATAAATATTATGTAGTTGTCGACGATGTTGGGGGCAGCAGATAAGGGGTTCATAGGAATAATGTAGGTGGCGGCGGTGTCCGGAGCGGCAGATTAGGGGTTAATTGTGGAAACGATAGCGGGGTCGGCAAATTAGGGGTTAATAAGTGTAAGGTTAGGGGTGTTTAGACTCGGGTTCATGTTAGGGTGTTAGGTGCATAGGAAACAATGGGGATGCGTTGGGAGCTTAACCCTGCTTTTTTGCAGGTGTTAGGGGTTTTTTCAGCCCAAACTGCCCCATTGTTTCCTATGGGGGAATCGTGCACGAGCACGTTCTGCCAGCTTACCGCTACCGTAAGCAACGCTGGTATTGAGGGTTGAAGTGGCGGTTAATTTGGCTCAACGCTCCCTTTTTGGAGCGTAACGCAGCCCTTCAGACAACTCTCAATACCAGCGTTGTTTCGAAGCAGTGGTAGGAAAAAAAGCTGCGTTAGCTACGCAGGTCTTTACAGACAAAACTCTAAATCTAGCCGTTAGTTAATTTATTTAAATATAGTGTAGTGTTAGATGTTGGTGTAACTTAGGTTAGGTTTTATTTTACAGGTACTTTTGTATTTATTTTAGCTAGGTAGTTATTCAATAGTTAATAACTATTTAATAACTATTGTACCTAGTTAAAATAAATACAAACTTACCTGTAAAATAAAAAATAAACCCTAAGCTAGCTACAATGTAACTATTAGTTATATTGTAGCTAGCTTAGGGTTTATTTTATAGGTAAGTATTTAGTTTTAAATATGAATAATTTAGTTAATGATATAAATTTTATTTAGACTTATTTAAATTATATTTCAGTTAGGGGGTGTTAGGGTTAGGGTTAGACTTAGATTTAGGGGTTAATAACTTGAATATAGTGGCGGCGATGTTGGGGGCGGCAGATTAGGGGTTAATAATATTTAACTAATGTTTGCGAGGCAGGAGTGTGGCGGTTTAGGGGTTAATATGTTTATTATAGTGGTGGCGACATTGGGGGCGACAGATTAGGGGTTAATAAGTGTAGGTAGGTGGCCGCGACATTGGGGGCAGCAGATTAGGGGTTAATAAATATAATGTAGGTGTCGGCGATGTTGGGAGCGGCAGATTAAGGGTTAAAAATTTTATTATAGTGTTTGCAATGCGGGAGGGCCTCGGTTTAGGGGTTAATAGGTAGTTTATGGGTGTTAGTGTACTTTTTAGCACTTTAGTTATGAATTTTATGTTACGACGTTGTACCATAAAACTCTTAACTACTGACTTTTATATGCGTTAGGACTCTTGACAGGGTAGGGTGTACCGCTCACTTTTTGGTCTCCCAGGACAGACTCATAATACCGGCGCTATGGAAGTCCCATAGAAAAAAGACTTTACGAAGTTTACGTAAGTCGTTTTGCGGTAAGGCCAAAGAAGTGTGCGGTGACCCTAAACCTACAAGACTCGTAATACCAGCGGGCATAAAAAAGCAGCGTTAGGACCTCTGAACGCTGCTTTTTCAGCTCGTAATCTAGCTGAAAACAAAAATAGTTCTGAATTCCCTCTTTGTTTCAGGATTAAAGGGACAGTCTAGGCCAAAATAAACTTTCATGATTCAGATAGAGCATGTAATTTTAAACAATTTTCCAACTTACTTTTATCACCAATTTTGCTTTGTTCTCTTGGTATTCTTAGTTGAAAGCTTAACCTAGGAGGTTCATATGCTAATTTCTTAGACCTTGAAGCCCACCTCTTTCAGATTTCATTTTAACAGTTTTTCACCACTAGAGGTTGTTAGTTCACGTATTTCATATAGATAACACTGTGCTCGTGCACGAGAAGTTATCTGGGAGCAGGCACTGATTGGCTAGACTGCAAGTCTGTCAAAAGAACTGAAAAAAGGGGCAGTTTGCAGAGGCTTAGATACAAGATAAAAGTATATTATTATAACTGTGTTGGTTATGCAAAACTGGGAAATGGGTAATAAAGGGATTATCTATATTTTAAAACAATAAAAATTCTGGTGTAGACTGTCCCTTTAAGTTCATATCCTGAATTTTCTTTTGTTTTTGCTTAATTAATTCCTAGTGTTGAGAGTATGCACCACTTTATGATTGTAGTAATATTTCACATATCATGTTTTGTAGATTGTTTCTCTCTCCTATCTATAATACATTTTTTTATTTACTTGTTACTATGCTCTTGTTGCTTCTAGATGTATCCACTTTGCAATATTAGCACTTACTGTTGACCAGGGCAGATCTAGTAGGGCAGAAATTTCATTAACTGATTTGTGGCAAAAGTGACATTTTATGACATTGTCATGTTTAAAGTCACAGAAAAAAGGAAAAAATATGCTGTTGCTGAGCTGCTGTCTAAAAGTTCTAGGCCTGTAAGTTTGTTATTTTGCTTTGAAGTTTTGCAGTTGGTGTGGACCAGCCACCCAACTTTAGTTAGGATTACATTATACTATACTGTAAGCAATGTAGAGCAAGGTTTTTTCTTTATAGATTGTCGCTGTATATTGTCTGGGAAAAAAAATAGGCCAAGATTTTTACAACTAAGCTAGAGTGTGGAGCAGTGACGTGCATTCATTGGAGGCAGGTGAGGCAGTGCCTCCCCTGGCCAATGTGGGAATTACATGCTTTTTTATATAAAAAATAAAATAAAATAAAAAATAAATGCTTTTTTTTTTTCTTTTTTTTTTCATATGAAAAGGTGACCCCCCCTACCCCCCCACCCCTCCACCAAATTATGTATGTTATTGTAATTTTATTGTTTAAAAAAAAAAAAGTTACATTAAGTTACTACATTCATATTGCGCAAGAAGGTAGAGGCCAGCTGTCCTTCCATTGCGCAATATGAATTTAATAGTCTGTTATGTTATGGGCTGCTTTAGAGACTGCCACCCAGTGGGGAATAATAGCTAATGCAGCAGTCTCTATTGCAGCCCATAACTGCTCACACTGGAGGCTTGACTGTTCTAGCCTCAGGAGCCCTCAGCCCTGCCTGCCCGCCCCTCAGCCAATCAGACATCAGTATGTCTGAGTCTCTAGGCTGAGTTGCCGGGCGGGAAATAGTTGCGCAGCCGCATTGGTGGTGTCAGGAGGAGTCGGACGTCAGGAGGACTACTAGGAGCTGGAGCTTAGCCAGAGAGGAAGGTGAGCTGAGTGGTGCATGCAACTGTTAATGTTTGTCAGTGTTTTTATACTATACTGTGGTGTTTTTCACACCAATTTATAAGTTATGACATTTATTAACCTTGTTTATTTTATATAACATTTTTGCTGCCTAACTTAGGTTTTAGGCAGCAAAAATGTTATATAAAATAAACAAGGTTAATAAATGGCATAACTTATAAATTGGTGTGAAAAACACCACAGTTCTGACAGCTAGGACCATGTGTGTCTCTGTAAGGAAAGGCAGACGATTAGCTGTTCTGCTGCACAAAGATGCCGGTATGATCACTTTGTTACAGCTGCTGTTATGAACGGGCTTGTAACTTGAGCTTGCAGACAAGTTTCAGCTTCCCCCTCTCTAGCTAGCTTTCCCTGCTCCTTCTATTGGCTGACCTTTAACCCACTGAGGTCTTCCTTGTAGCATCGCATCACTGACTTCCCTGCTTCAGGCTTACTCCTGTTTATTCTGAATTCACTGTGCTAGCTGTGGCTGTGTGAGCTGGGAAGCACTAGGCAGCTTTGCAACCTCAGTACTGCAGAAGGAAAAGTAATGACAGTGAGAGCAGAGATTCTGTAGAAGAAAAAGAAACAGTGATAGGATCAGACTGTTAGTTTCACTCAGTTTTCTTTTCTCTGCTGAGTCTCTGCTGTTCTCTCACTGCTTTCCCCTCTGCAGCTACGTGATTGAAAATCTGCCCAGTGCTTCTAGCCCACATACTGATGCTTTTACTTCAGAGGCACAAGGATTAAACCCACTCCTACTGAAAACAGTAAGTAATGTGTATTATGCTGGTTAATCTTTTCCAAAAAGTTTGTGTAGAACACTGGCAGTAAAAAATGTATGGCTTTACACCATGAACCTCCTTTTGTTTTCCTAGATGATGCATTATTAAAATCTGAAAGTTAACACCTTGTGTAGTGTGTGTGTGAATGTGTACAACTGTACATGTGTATGTTGTGCAGTGTGTGTGTGTGTGAATGTTTGTGTACATGTGTATGTTGTGCAGTGTGTGTGTGTGTGAATGTGTACAACTGTACATGTGTATGTTGTGCAGTGTGTGTGTGTGTGAATGTTTGTGTACATGTGTATGTTGTGCAGTGTGTGTGTGTGAATGTGTACAACTGTACATGTGTATGTTGTGCAGTGTGTGTGTGTGTGTGAATGTTTGTGTACATGTGTATGTTGTGCAGTGTGTGTGTGTGTGAATGTGTACAACTGTACATGTGTATGTTGTGCAGTGTGTGTGTGTGTGAATGTTTGTGTACATGTGTATGTTGTGCAGTGTGTGTGTGTGAATGTGTACAACTGTACATGTGTATGTTGTGCAGTGTGTGTGTGTGTGTGAATGTGTACAACTGTACATGTGTATGTTGTGCAGTGTGTGTGTGTGTGTGAATGTGTACAACTGTACATGTGTATGTTGTGCAGTGTGTGTGAATGTTTGTGTACATGTGTATGTTGTGCAGTGTGTGTGTGAATGTGTACAACTCTACATGTGTATGTTGTGCAGTGTGTGTGTGAATGTGTACAACTGTACATGTGTATGTTGTGCAGTGTGTGTGAATGTTTGTGTACATGTGTATGTTGTGCAGTGTGTGTGTGAATGTGTACAACTGTACATGTGTATGTTGTGCAGTGTGTGTGAATGTTTGTGTACATGTGTATGTTGTGCAGTGTGTGTGTGAATGTGTACAACTGTACATGTGTATGTTGTGCAGTGTGTGTGAATGTGTACATGTGTATGTTGTGCAGTGTGTGTATGAATGTGTACAACTGTACATGTGTATGTTGTGTATGTGAATGTGTACATGTGTATGTTGTGCAGCGTGTGTGTGTGTGAATGTGTACAACTGTACATGTGTATGTTGTGCAGTGTGTGTGTGAATGTGCATAACTGTACATGTGTATGTTGTGCAGTGTGTGTGAATGTTTGTGTACATGTGTATGTTGTGCAGTGTGTGTGTGAATGTGTACAACTGTACATGTGTATGTTGTGCAGTGTGTGTGAATGTTTGTGTACATGTGTATGTTGTGCAGTGTGTGTGTGAATGTGTACAACTGTACATGTGTATGTTGTGCAGTGTGTGTGAATGTGTACAGGTGTATGTTGTGCAGTGTGTGTGTGAATGTGTACAACTGTACATGTGTATGTTGTGCAGTGTGTGTGTGTGAATGTGTACAACTGTACATGTGTATGTTGTGCAGTGTGTGTGAATGTTTGTGTACATGTGTATGTTGTGCAGTGTGTGTGTGAATGTGTACAACTCTACATGTGTATGTTGTGCAGTGTGTGTGTGAATGTGTACAACTGTACATGTGTATGTTGTGCAGTGTGTGTGTGTGAATGTGTACAACTGTACATGTGTATGTTGTGCAGTGTGTGTGAATGTTTGTGTACATGTGTATGTTGTGCAGTGTGTGTGTGAATGTGTACAACTCTACATGTGTATGTTGTGCAGTGTGTGTGTGAATGTGTACAACTGTACATGTGTATGTTGTGCAGTGTGTGTGAATGTTTGTGTACATGTGTATGTTGTGCAGTGTGTGTGTGAATGTGTACAACTGTACATGTGTATGTTGTGCAGTGTGTGTGAATGTTTGTGTACATGTGTATGTTGTGCAGTGTGTGTGTGAATGTGTACAACTGTACATGTGTATGTTGTGCAGTGTGTGTGAATGTGTACATGTGTATGTTGTGCAGTGTGTGTATGAATGTGTACAACTGTACATGTGTATGTTGTGCAGTGTGTGTGTGAATGTGCATAACTGTACATGTGTATGTTGTGCAGTGTGTGTGAATGTTTGTGTACATGTGTATGTTGTGCAGTGTGTGTGTGAATGTGTACAACTGTACATGTGTATGTTGTGCAGTGTGTGTGAATGTTTGTGTACATGTGTATGTTGTGCAGTGTGTGTGTGAATGTGTACAACTGTACATGTGTATGTTGTGCAGTGTGTGTGAATGTGTACAGGTGTATGTTGTGCAGTGTGTGTGTGAATGTGTACAACTGTACATGTGTATGTTGTGCAGTGTGTGTGAATGTGTACATGTGTATGTTGTGCAGTGTGTGTGTGAATGTGTACAACTGTACATGTGTATGTTGTGCAGTGTGTGTGAATGTGTACATGTGTATGTTGTGCAGTGTGTGTGTGAATGTGTACAACTGAACATGTGTATGTTGTGCAGTGTGTGTGTGTGAATGTGTACAACTGTACATGTGTATGTTGTGCAGTGTGTGTGTGAATGTGTACAACTGTACATGTGTATGATGTGCAGTGTGTGTGTGTGTGTGTGTGTGTGAATGTTTGTGTACATGTGTGTGTTGTGCAGTGTGTGTGTGTGAATGTGTACAACTGTACATGTGTATGTTGTGCAGTGTGTGTGTGAATGTTTGTGTACATGTGTATGTTGTGCAGTGTGTGTGTGAATGTGCACAACTGTACATGTGTATGTTGTGCAGTGTGTGTGTGAATGTTTGTGTACATGTGTATGTTGTGCAGTGTGTGTGTGAATGTGTACAACTGTACATGTGTATGTTGTGCAGTGTGTGTGTGTGTGAATGTGTACAACTGTACATGTGTATGTTGTGCAGTGTGTGTGTGTGTGAATATTTGTGTACATGTGTATGCTGTGCAGTGTGTGTGTGTGAATGTGTACAACTGTACATGTGTATGTTGTGCAGTGTGTGTGTGTGAATGTGTACAACTGTACATGTGTATGTTGTGCAGTGTGTGTGTGTGTGAATGTTTGTGTACATGTGTATGTTGTGCAGTGTGTGTGTGTGTGAATGTGTACAACTGTACATGTGTATGTTGTGCAGTGTGTGTGTGTGTGAATACATGTGTGTGTGTGTGTGTACATGTGTATGTTGTGCAGTGTGTACTAATAGTGTACGCTCTGCACTATGTACCTCCTTCTATAACTTGTTTACCATAACCATAGGCAGCTCCTCTTACTGTTACTTACCTATACATGATCTTTGTCATACAGGAACCCCACACACGGGTGTAAATGACGTGAAGAAATAAAGGCACTTTTGTGCAAATGGACACAAATGTCTTTATTATAGTGATAAGTCCTGTCCAAAAACAGTTTTTGGACCTATCAGTATAATAAAGAACAATGTGTTCATTTGCACAGAAGTGCTGTTGTTTCTTCATGTCATTTACACTGACTTTAAGGGTGAGCAGGACCCCTACAACATGGTGCAGAGTGCACTCTGATAAAGTATTTGTGAAAGTTTCTAAAGAAATTGGGTGCTGAACTCATTCTATTTGTTTTCAACCACACACACTGGCACAGTGACAGCCCAAGTCTTTAGGGGCTACATAAAATTATAATTTCAAATGCAATCAAAATACTAATGGGACAATGCCAGTGGAAGGTACAGAAGTCTGATAATAACCATTACCATGCACACAAATAGTAGCCTGCAATTCGTATAACTCCAGGTTTTAACCACTTAGCCAGAAAGAGATGCAAAACATTACATTCCATGGCAATTCATTGGAAGCCAAGAGGTTAAGTGCTGTAACAGAAATTAAAGGGCCACTAAACCCAAAATCTTTCTTTCATGATTCAGATAGAACATACAAATTTAAACAACATTACAATTTACTTCTATTATTTATTTTGCTTCATTTTTTAGATATCCTTATTTGAAGAAAAAGCAATGCACATGGGTGAGCCAATCACATGAGGCTTCTATGTGCAGCAACCAATCAGCAGCTACTGAGCATATCTAGATTTGCTTTTCAGCAAAGAATATCAAGAAAATAAAACAAATTAGATAATAGAAGTAAATTAGAAAGATGTTTAAAAATGCATTCTGTTTCTAAATCATGAAAGAAAAAATGTGGGTATCATGGCCCTTTAAATTCTAAAAATAAATGCCCATTAAATTATATATTTAATCCCAAAGTAAAAATATACTTTATATCATTGGGTATTAATGATGTAATTACTTTAGTAATATTGACTAATTCACTAAAGTGAATTGTCTTTATGAGGTAATGAAGAGAGATGCTCTACATAATGGGGCAGTAGATGCTGTCTGATGAACTGGGACATGAAGTATTCACTATAAGTAATGGAGTACTGACTTTTTATAGAGGAGTAAAAATATGTATTCAGTGCCTGAAAATGAAGTAATGATTGATGAGATAAGTGCAAAATCCATAAAGATCTGTTACTCATTTCAAGATGGCTTCCCTAAGTATATTTATTAAATAGTGACTTGTGCTTAGTTTTATGATTGTTTGTCTTACCCCGGTACCCGCAGATACTAATTGTAACTTATTTAATAATAGTTTCTTCTGTTATGTGTGATCAGTCCACGGGTCATCATTACTTCTGGGATATAACTCCTCCCCAACAGGAAATGCAAGAGGATTCACCCAGCAGAGCTGCATATAGCTCCTCCCCTCTACGTCACACCCAGTCATTCTCTTTCACCCAACGACTAGATAGGATGTGTGAGAGGACTATGGTGATTATACTTAGTTGTTATAACTTCAATCAAAAGTTTGTTATTTTACAATAGCACCGGAGCGTGTTATTGCCTCTCTGGCAGAGTTGGAAGAAGAATCTACCAGAGTTTTTACTATGATTTTAGCCGGAGTAGTTAAGATCATATTGCTGTTTCTCGGCCATCTGAGGGAGGTAAAAGCTTCAGATCAGGGGACAGCGGGCAGATGAATCTGCATTGAGGTATGTAGCAGTTTTTATTTTCTGAATGGAATTGATGAGAAAATCCTGCCATACCGTTATAATGACATGTATGTATACTCTACACTTCAGTATTCTGGGGATGGTACTTCACTGGAATTACTCTGTAAAAAGTACATTAAACCTTTTAATAGGTATTTATTATGTTAAACGTTTTTGCTGGAATGTAGAATCGTTTGCATTTTCTGAGGTACTGAGTGAATAAATGTTTGGGCATTATTTTTCCACTTGGCAGTTGCTTGTTTTAATTGTGACAGTTTTGTTTCTCTCTCACTGCTGTGTGTGAGGGGGAGGGGCCGTTTTTTGGCGCTCTTTGCTACGCATCAAAAATTTCCAGTCAGCTACTCTTGTATTTCCTGCATGATCCGGTTCATCTCTAACAGAACTCAGGGGTCTTCAAACTTCTTTGAAGGGAGGTAGATTCTCTCAGCAGAGCTGTGAGACTTATATATTGACTGTGATTAAAAATGTTGCTCTGTTATTTTTACGTTTCAAATTTAATTATTGTTACTTTACTAATGGGAACAAACCTTTGCTAAAAGTTGTGTTGTTTTCAAGGATTGATGCTATAACAGTTTTTCAGTTCATTATTTCAACTGTCATTTAATCGTTTAGTGCTTCTTTGAGGCACAGTACGCTTTTGTTAAATAAGATTGTAACCAAGTTGCAAGTTTATTTGCTAGTGTGTTAAACATGTCTGATTCAGAGGAAGATACCTGTGTCATTTGTTCCAATGCCAAGGTGGAGCCCAATAGAAATTTATGTACTAACTGTATTGATGCTACTTTAAATAAAAGCCAATCTGTACAAATTGAACAAATTTCACCAAACAGCGAGGGGAGAGTTATGCCGACTAACTCGCCTCACGTGTCAGTACCTGCATCTCCCGCCCGGGAGGTGCGTGATATTGTGGCGCCTAGTACATCTGGGCGGCCATTACAGATAACATTACAAGATATGGCTACTGTTATGACTGAAGTTTTGGCTAAATTACCAGAACTAAGGGGCAAGCGTGATCACTCTGGGGTGAGAACAGAGTGCGCTGATAATACTAGAGCCATGTCTGATACTGCGTCACAGCTTGCAGAGCATGAGGACGGAGAGCTTCATTCTGTGGGTGACGGTTCTGATCCAAACAGATTGGATTCAGATATTTCAAATTTTAAATTTAAATTGGAGAACCTCCGTGTATTACTAGGGGAGGTTTTAGCGGCTCTTAATGATTGTAACACTGTTGCAATACCAGAGAAATTGTGTAGGTTGGATAAATACTTTGCGGTACCGGCGAGTACTGACGTTTTTCCTATACCTAAGAGACTAACTGAAATTGTTACTAAGGAGTGGGATAGACCCGGTGTGCCGTTCTCACCCCCTCCAATATTTAGAAAGATGTTTCCAATAGACGCCACCACACGGGACTTATGGCAAACGGTCCCTAAGGTGGAGGGAGCAGTTTCTACTTTAGCTAAGCATACCACTATCCCGGTGGAGGATAGCTGTGCTTTTTCAGATCCAATGGATAAAAAATTAGAGGGTTACCTTAAGAAAATGTTTGTTCAACAAGGTTTTATATTGCAACCCCTTGCATGCATCGCGCCGATTACGGCTGCGGCAGCATTTTGGATGGAGTCTCTGGAAGAGAACCTTAGTTCAGCTACACTGGACGACATTACGGACAGGCTTAGAGTCCTTAAACTAGCTAATTCATTCATTTCGGAGGCCGTAGTACATTTAACCAAACTTACGGCTAAGAACTCAGGATTCGCCATTCAGGCACGTAGGGCGCTGTGGCTAAAATCCTGGTCAGCTGATGTAACTTCTAAGTCCAAATTACTTAATATACCTTTCAAAGGGCAAACTTTATTTGGGCCCGGTTTGAAAGAAATTATCGCTGACATTACAGGAGGTAAGGGCCACGCCCTGCCTCAAGACAAAGCCAAAGCTAAGGCTAGACAGTCTAATTTTCGTCCCTTTCGGAATTTCAAAGCAGGAGCAGCACCAACTTCCACTGCACCAAAACAGGAAGGAGCCGTTGCTCGTTACAGACAAGGCTGGAAACCTAACCAGTCCTGGAACAAGGGCAAGCAGGCCAGGAAACCTGCTGCTGCCCCTAAGACAGCATGAATCGAGGGCCCCCGATCCGGGACCGGATCTAGTGGGGGGCAGACTCTCTCTCTTCGCCCAGGCTTGGGCAAGAGATGTTCAGGATCCCTGGGCGCTAGAGATCATATCTCAGGGATACCTTCTAGACTTCAAATTCTCTCCCCCAAGAGGGAGATTTCATCTGTCAAGGTTGTCAACAAACCAGATAAAGAAAGAAGCGTTTCTACGCTGTGTACAAGATCTGTTATTAATGGGAGTGATCCATCCGGTTTCGGAACAAGGACAAGGGTTTTACTCAAACCTGTTTGTGGTTCCCAAAAAAGAGGGAACTTTCAGGCCAATCTTGGATTTAAAGATCCTAAACAAATTCCTAAGAGTTCCATCGTTCAAAATGGAAACTATTCGGACAATCTTACCCATGATCCAAAAGGGTCAGTACATGACCACAGTGGATTTAAAGGATGCTTACCTTCACATACCGATTCACAAAGATCATTACCGGTATCTAAGGTTTGCCTTCTTAGACAGGCATTACCAGTTTGTAGCTCTTCCATTCGGATTGGCTACGGCTCCAAGAATCTTCACAAAGGTTCTGGGTGCCCTTCTGGCGGTACTAAGACCGCGAGGAATTTCGGTAGCTCCGTACCTAGACGACATCCTGATACAAGCTTCAAGCTTTCAAACTGCCAAGTCTCATACAGAGTTAGTTCTGGCATTTCTAAGGTCGCATGGATGGAAAGTGAACGAAAAGAAGAGTTCTCTCTTTCCTCTCACAAGAGTTCCATTCTTGGGGACTCTTATAGATTCTGTAGAAATGAAGATTTATCTGACAGAAGACAGATTAACAAAGCTTCTAAATGCATGCCGTGTCCTTCATTCCATTCAACTCCCGTCAGTAGCTCAATGCATGGAGGTGATCGGCTTAATGGTAGCAGCAATGGACATAGTACCCTTTGCACGTCTACATCTCAGACCGCTGCAATTGTGCATGCTGAGTCAGTGGAATGGGGATTACTCAGACTTGTCCCCTACTCTGAATCTGGATCAAGAGACCAGAAACTCTCTTCTATGGTGGCTTTCTCGGCCACATCTGTCCAGGGGGATGCCATTCAGCAGGCCGGACTGGACAATTGTAACAACAGACGCCAGCCTACTAGGTTGGGGCGCTGTCTGGAATTCTCTGAAGGCTCAGGGACAATGGAATCAGGAGGAAAGTCTCCTACCAATAAACATTCTGGAATTGAGAGCAGTTCTCAATGCCCTTCTGGCTTGGCCCCAGTTAAAAACTCGGGGGTTCATCAGGTTTCAGTCGGACAACATCACGACTGTAGCTTACATCAACCATCAAGGAGGGACAAGAAGCTCCCTAGCAATGATGGAAGTATCAAAGATAATTCGCTGGGCAGAGTCTCACTCTTGCCACCTGTCAGCAATCCACATCCCGGGAGTGGAGAACTGGGAGGCGGATTTCTTGAGTCGCCAGACTTTTCATCCGGGGGAGTGGGAACTTCATCCGGAGGTCTTTGCCCAAATACTTCGACGTTGGGGCAAACCAGAGATAGATCTCATGGCGTCTCGCCAGAACGCCAAACTTCCTCGCTACGGGTCCAGATCCAGGGATCCGGGAGCGGTTCTGATAGATGCTTTGACAGCACCTTGGAACTTCGGGATGGCTTATGTGTTTCCACCCTTCCCGCTGCTTCCTCGATTGATTGCCAAAATCAAACAGGAGAGAGCATCAGTGATTCTAATAGCGCCTGCATGGCCACGCAGGACTTGGTATGCAGATCTAGTGGACATGTCATCCTGTCCGCCTTGGTCTCTACCTCTAAGACAGGACCTTCTGATACAGGGTCCATTCAAACATCAAAATCTAACTTCTCTGAAGCTGACTGCTTGGAAATTGAACGCTTGATTTTATCAAAACGTGGTTTTTCTGAGTCGGTTATTGATACCCTGATACAGGCTAGGAAGCCTGTTACCAGAAGGATTTACCATAAGATATGGCGTAAATACCTATACTGGTGCGAATCCAAAGGTTACTCCTGGAGTAAGGTTAGGATTCCTAGGATATTGTCCTTTCTACAAGAAGGTTTAGAAAAGGGTTTATCGGCTAGTTCATTAAAGGGACAGATCTCAGCTCTGTCCATCTTGTTGCACAGGCGTCTGTCAGAAAATCCAGACGTCCAGGCCTTTTGTCAGGCTTTAGCTAGAATCAAGCCTGTGTTTAAAACTGTTGCTCCGCCATGGAGTTTAAACCTTGTTCTTAACGTT
This sequence comes from Bombina bombina, assembly GCF_027579735.1. Classification (NCBI taxonomy): domain Eukaryota; kingdom Metazoa; phylum Chordata; class Amphibia; order Anura; family Bombinatoridae; genus Bombina; species Bombina bombina. The sequence continues at coordinate 642,456,784 of NC_069500.1, read as the reverse complement.
CTACAAGGAGTTCCGTTTGAACCCCTTCATTCCGTTGATATAAAGTTGTTATCTTGGAAAGTGTTATTTTTAATGGCTATTTCTTCGGCTCGGAGAGTCTCTGAGTTATCAGCTTTACATTGTGATTCTCCTTATTTGATTTTTCATTCAGATAAGGTAGTTCTGCGTACTAAACCTGGGTTCTTACCTAAGGTAGTCACTAACAGGAACATCAATCAAGAGATCGTGGTTCCTTCCCTGTGCCCGAATCCTTCTTCAAAGAAGGAACGTCTTCTACACAATCTGGATGTAGTTCGTGCCCTCAAGTTCTACTTGCAGGCAACTAAGGATTTTCGACAAACGTCTTCCCTGTTTGTCGTGTACTCTGGTCAGAGGAGAGGTCATAAGGCTTCGGCTACCTCTCTCTCCTTCTGGCTTCGTAGCATAATTCGTTTAGCCTATGAGACTGCTGGACAGCAGCCTCCTGAAAGAATTACAGCTCATTCTACTAGAGCTGTGGCTTCCACTTGGGCCTTTAAGAATGAGGCCTCTGTTGAACAGATTTGCAAGGCTGCAACTTGGTCTTCGCTTCATACTTTTTCCAAATTTTACAAATTTGACACTTTTGCTTCTTCGGAGGCTATTTTTGGGAGAAAGGTTCTTCAGGCAGTGGTTCCTTCTGTATAATGAGCCTGCCTATCCCTCCCGTCATCCGTGTACTTTTGCTTTGGTATTGGTATCCCAGAAGTAATGATGACCCGTGGACTGATCACACATAACAGAAGAAAACATAATTTATGCTTACCTGATAAATTCCTTTCTTCTGTTGTGTGATCAGTCCACGGCCCGCCCTGTTTTTTAAGGCAGGTAAATATTTTTTAAATTATACTCCAGTCACCACTTCACCCTTGGTTTCTCCTTTCTCGTTGATTCTTGGTCGAATGACTGGGTGTGACGTAGAGGGGAGGAGCTATATGCAGCTCTGCTGGGTGAATCCTCTTGCATTTCCTGTTGGGGAGGAGTTATATCCCAGAAGTAATGATGACCCGTGGACTGATCACACAACAGAAGAAAGGAATTTATCAGGTAAGCATAAATTATGTTTTCATGTACCTTACAAATAGAAAGAAATGCGTGGCTTATTACAAGGTGGCTGTTGTTCTGTACATAAACAGTTATGTGTTTTTCAAGATGTCTGATGGATGCCTGAAAAGCCTGTACATTATTCTAAGATGATTTTATCTGCCTTAATCATGATAGAAAGCTAACTGTGCTTTATCCAAAGTTGCCTTGAATCTAGATAGTTGTATGTGCCTTTTTCCAAGATTGTCAAACTGTGGTTTATCTCTAGATAGCTGCCTGTGCCCCTTTCAAAGATGGCTACATGTGCTTACACCGAGTTAGCTACTTGTGCCTTATACCTAGTGTGCATGTAGTGTGTGTGTCAGCGGGCAGAGTATATTCTCCAGGTAATCAACACATTGCAGATGAGCTGGTGCTTTAGTGCAGTGCTTTTCAACTGCGGTCCACTCCTTAAGTACCCCCAAACAGGCCAATCAGCTGATCAGTAACACCATGGTTACTTACCTGCTCTCACCAATTAGTTTTTGTTTTTTTATCTGTGCACTGGATCAGCTGTAATGAAAACCTGCCCTATTGGGGGTACTTGAAGACCGCAGTTGAGAAACAATTGATTTAGTGTCTGTCTTGTATGTGTGTGTTGTAAAGAATGATAATTGCCATTGTACAACCTAATTTAACTGTAAATTTAAGCTACCTCTACCGGGTTCATATATTTGTCTCAACAGCATATCATAGCCAGTAGTGCCTCACTAGCCTCTGACCTCACCGCACGTCACTGGTATGGAGTACTTTTCTGATAAGTCTGTTAAACAGAAGAGAGTTAATTTTCAAAATGGAAGAGGTCATTAAAGTGCTGGGTCAGCCTGTAGCAATGCAACAAGAAACTATTGCTACACAGCCAGGCAACTCTGCAGCATTGCAAGAACTGGTGTTAAGTCAAAAACAGATGCCCTAATTAAGCCGATGGTAGTCACCCAAGCAAAGGTGCATGGTTTTCTGAGAAACAATGTCACTCAAGGCATTTATCAGAATATCCAGAGCCTGTCTAAGAGGGTGGCTACAGACGGAGCAGCTAGAGGCTTATCTGAAAGCATTTGAGAGAACCAATGAAAGAGGGTTCTGGCCTGTGACTGTGTGCGCAAGTTTACTTGCACCATTCCAGAGTGGGGTACCCCAAAAAACATTAGGTAAAAATCTTGGCATGCCTTGGAGTGACTAACCTAGTCCATACCAACAAATTATTTACTTTATGGTGCTGAGGATATAGGGGCAGAGGTTACAAAGCAATTATTAATACTACAGCACTTTGTTAAATATAAAATTTGTATTTAAAGGGTAATTTATCCCTTAATATATTATATTATCATAATATAAAGGTTATCCCGCATCACTCTAGTTACGGGTGCTGCAATCTAGCTTTTGCTGCATTTTAAGTCTCTTGTGCTTTCATATGTGCAACAAGAATTTTCCTTCTTGTAGTTTAGGTTCCATAATGGCAGCATCTATGATTATAAGGAGGTGCATGAAAAGCATTTAGTGTTAAGTTTCCCTTTCAAGTAATTTTTGTATTTTTAATTTAATATACATGTTTTCTCCAACATTGGTGTGTCCGGTCCACGGCGTCATCCTTACTTGTGGGAATATCTCTTCCCCAACAGGAAATGGCAAAGAGTCCCAGCAAAGCTGGCCATATAGTCCCTCCTAGGCTCCGCCCACCCCAGTCATTCTCTTTGCCGTTGCACAGGCAACATCTCCACGGAGATGGTTAAGAGTATGTGGTGTTTAGTTGTAGTTTTTTTATTCTACTATCAAGAGTTTGTTATTTTAAAATAGTGCTGGTATGTACTATTTACTCTGAAACAGAAAAAGATGAAGATTTCTGTTTGTGAGAGGAAGATGATTTTAGCAGACAGTAACTAAAATCGATTGCTGTTTCCACATAGGACTGTTGAGATGAAGTAACTTCAGTTGGGGGAAACAGTTAGCAGACTTTTCTGCTTAAGGTATGACTCGCCATATTTCTAACAAGACTGTGTAATGCTGGAAGGCTGTCATTTCCCCTCATGGGGACCGGTAAGCCATTTTCTTAGTCTCAAACAGAATAAAGGGCTTAATATGGGCTATAAAACTGGTAGACACTTTTATGGGCAAAATCGATTGCTTTATTTGGACATTTTATACATGTTTATGCTGATAATTCACACTTATAAACTTGGGGAACGTTTTTTAACGTCAGGCACTATGTTAGACACCTTTTCCAGTCAGGAAGGGCCTTCCCAGTTGTAGGCTGAGCCTCATTTTCGCGCCATTACTACGCAGTTGTTTTTGAGAGCAAGACATGCAGATGCATGTGTGAGGACCTGAAAGTAGTTGGAAAAGTTCCTAGAAGGCGTCATTTGGTATCGTATTCCCCTCTGGGCTTGGTAAAGTCACAGCAAAGGCTGTAGCTGGGACTGTATAGGGGTTAAATCTGTAACTGGCTCCGGTTTCGTTATTTTAAGGGTTAAAGCTCTGAAAATTGGTGTGCAATACTTTTAATGCTTTAAGACACTGTGGTGAAATTTTGGTAAATTTTGAACAATTCCTTCATATTTTTTCACATATTCAGTAATAAAGTGTGCTCTGTTTAAAATTTAAAGAGACAGTAACGGTTTTGTTTTAAAACGGTTTTTGTGCTTTATTGACACGTTTAAGCCTGTTTAACATGTCTGTGCCTTCAGATAAGCTATGTTCTATATGTATGAAAGTCAATGTGTCTCCCCCTTCAAAATTGTGTGATAATTGTGCCATAGCGTCCAAACAATGTAAGGACAATACTGTCACAGATAATGAAGTTGCCCAAGATGATTCATCAGATGAAGGGAGTAGACATGCTTCTACATCATCTCCTTCTATGTCTATACCAGTTTTACCCACGCAGGAGGCCCCTAGTACTTCTAGCGCGCCAATGCTTATTACCATGCAACAATTGACGGCTGTAATGGATAACTCCATAGCAAATATTTTATCCAAAATGCCTGCATATCAGAGAAAGCGTGATTGCTCTGTTTTAAACACTGAAGAGCAGGAGGGCGCTGATGATAATTGTTCTGTCATACCCTCACACCAATCTGAAGGGGCCATGAGGGAGGTTTTGTCAGATGGGGAAATTTCAGATTCAGGAAAAATTTCAAAACAGGCTGAACCTGATGTTGTGACATTTAAATTTAAATTAGAACATCTCCGCGCACTGCTTAAGGAGGTGTTATCTACTCTGGATGATTGTGACAACTTGGTCATTCCAGAAAAATTATGCAAGATGGACAAGTTCCTAGAGGTTCCGGTGCACCCCGACGCTTTTCCTATACCCAAGCGGGTGGCGGACATAGTGAATAAGGAGTGGGAGAAGCCCGGCATACCTTTTGTTCCCCCTCCTATATTTAAGAAATTATTTCCTATGGTCGACCCCAGAAAGGACTTATGGCAGACAGTCCCTAAGGTCGAGGGGGCAGTTTCTACTCTAAACAAGCGCACTACTATTCCTATCGAGGATAGTTGTGCTTTCAAAGATCCTATGGATAAAAAATTGGAGGGTTTGCTTAAAAAGATTTTTGTACAGCAAGGTTACCTTCTACAACCCATTTCGTGCATTGTTCCTGTCACTACAGCAGCGTGGTTCTGGTTCGAGGAACTAGAAAAGTCGCTCAGTAGAGAGACTCCATATGAGGAGGTTATGGACAGAGTTCACGCACTTAAGTTGGCTAACTCCTTTATTTTAGATGCCGCTTTGCAATTAGCTAGATTAGCGGCGAAAAATTCAGGGTTTGCAATTGTGGCGTGCAGAGCGCTTTGGCTAAAGTCTTGGTCAGCGGATGTATCATCCAAGACAAAATTGCTTAACATCCCCTTCAAGGGTAAAACTCTCTTTGGACCAGAATTGAAAGAGATTATCTCAGACATCACTGGGGGAAAGGGCCACGCCCTCCCACAAGATAGGCCTTTCAAGGCCAAGAATAAGTCTAATTTTCGTTCCTTTCGTAATTTCAGGAATGGACCGGCCTCTAATTCTGCATCCTCTAAGCAAGAGGGTAATGCCTCACAGTCCAAACCAGCCTGGAAACCGATGCAAGGCTGGAACAAGGGTAAGCAGGCCAAGAAGCCTGCTACCGCTAACAAAACAGCATGAAGGAGTAGCCCCCGATCCGGGACCGGATCTAGTGGGGGGCAGACTCTCTCTCTTTGCTCAGGCTTGGGCAAGAGATGTTCAGGATCCCTGGACGCTAGAAATAGTTTCTCAGGGTTATCTTCTGGAATTCAAGGAACTACCCCCAAGGGGAAGGTTCCATATGTCTCACTTATCCTCAAACCAAATAAAGAGACAGGCGTTCTTACTGTCAGGATCACAGGCAATGCCTGAAATAAAACAAATTAAGGATTGGACCACAGCCACTGAAATAATATTATACATTGTGTAGAAGACCTGTTAAAGATAGGAGTGATACACCCAGTTCCAATGATGGAACAAGGAATGGGTTTTTACTCAAATCTGTTCGTAGTTCCCAAAAAAGAGGGAACCTTCAGACCAATTCTGGATTTAAAGATCCTAAACAAATTTCTCAGGGTACCATCGTTCAAAATGGAAACCATTCGAACGATTCTACCCACTATCCAGGAAGGTCAATTTATGACTACCGTGGATCTAAAGGATGCGTACCTACATATTCCTATCCACAAAGAACATCATCAGTTCCTAAGGTTCGCCTTTCTGGACAAACATTACCAGTTTGTGGCCCTCCCATTCAGATTAGCCACTGCTCCAAGGATTTTCACAAAGGTACTCGGGTCCCTTCTAGTGGTTCTAAGACCGAGGGGCATTGCAGTAGTACCATACTTGGACGACATTCTAATACAAGCGTCGTCCCTTTCAAAAGCAAAGGCTCATACAGACATCGTTCTGGCCTTTCTCAGATCTCACGGATGGAAGGTGAACATAGAAAAAAGTTCTCTGTCTCCGTCAACAAGAGTTCCCTTCTTGGGAACAATAATAGATTCCTTAGAAATGAGGATTTTTCTGACAGATGTCAGAAAGTCAAAACTTCTAAGCGCTTGTCAAGTTCTTCATTCTGTTCCACGTCCTTCCATAGCTCAGTGCATGGAAGTAGTAGGGTTGATGGTTGCAGCAATGGACATAGTTCCTTTTGCACGAATTCATCTAAGACCATTACAACTGTGCATGCTGAAACAGTGGAATGGGGACTATACAGACTTGTCTCCAGTGATTCAAGTAGATCAGAATACCAGAGATTCACTCCGTTGGTGGCTAACCCTGGGCCACCTATCCCAGGGAATGAGCTTCCGCAGACCAGAGTGGGTCATTGTCACGACCGACGCCAGTCTAGTGGGCTGGGGCGCGGTTTGGGAATCCCTGAAAGCTCAGGGACTATGGTCTCGGGAAAAGTCTCTTCTCCCGATAAACATTCTGGAACTAAGAGCGATATTCAATGCTCTCAGGGCTTGGCCTCAGCTTGCAAAGGCCAGATTCATAAGATTCCAATCAGACAACATGACGACTGTTGTGTATATCAATCATCAGGGGGGAACAAGGAGTTCCCTGGCGATGAAAGAAGTGACCAAAATAATACAATGGGCGGAGGATCACTCCTGCCATCTATCTGCGATCCACATCCCAGGTGTGCAAAACTGGGAAGCGGATTATCTGAGTCGTCAGACATTCCATCCGGGGGAGTGGGAACTCCACCCGGAGATCTTTGCCCAGTTGACTCAATTATGGGGCATTCCAGACATGGATCTGATGGCGTCTCATCAGAACTTCAAGGTTCCTTGCTACGGGTCCAGATCCAGGGATCCCAAGGCGACTCTAGTGGATGCACTAGTAGCACCTTGGACCTTCAACCTAGCTTATGTGTTTCCACCGTTTCCTCTCATTCCCAGGCTGGTAGCCAGGATCAAACAGGAGAGGGCCTCGGTGATCTTGATAGCTCCTGCGTGGCCACGCAGGACTTGGTATGCAGACCTGATGAATATGTCATCGGTTCCACCATGGAAGCTACCTTTGAGACAGGACCTTCTTGTTCAGGGTCCATTCGAATATCCAAATCTGCTTTCCCTCCAGCTGACGGCTTGGAGATTGAATGCTTGATTCTATCAAAGCGTGGGTTTTCAGATTCTGTGATAGATACTCTGGTTCAGGCCAGAAAACCGGTAACTAGAAAGATTTACCATAAAATATGGAAAAGATATATCTGCTGGTGTGAATCCAAGGGATTCCCATGGAATAAGATAAAAATTCCTAAGATTCTTTCCTTTCTGCAAGAAGGTTTGGATAAAGGATTATCTGCGAGTTCTCTAAAGGGACAGATTTCTGCTTTATCTGTCTTACTACACAAACGACTGGCAGCTGTGCCAGATGTTCAAGCATTTGTTCAGGCTCTGGTTAGGATCAAGCCTGTTTACAGACCTTTGACTCCTCCCTGGAGTTTAAATCTAGTTCTTTCAGTTCTTCAAGGGTTCCGTTTGAACCTCTACATTCCATAGATATTAAGTTGTTATCTTGGAAAGTTTTGTTTTTGGTTGCTATTTCTTCTGCTAGAAGAGTTTCAGAGTTATCTGCTCTGCAGTGTTCTCCGCCCTATCTGGTGTTCCATGCAGATAAGGTGGTTTTGCGTACTAAGCCTGGTTTTCTTCCAAAGGTTGTTTCTAACAAAAATATTAACCAGGAGATAGTTGTACCTTCTTTGTGTCCGAATCCAGTTTCAAAGAAGGAACGTTTGTTACACAATTTGGACGTAGTCCGTGCTCTAAAATTCTATTTAGAAGCTACAAAAGATTTCAGACAAACATCTTCTCGGTTTGTCATCTATTCTGGTAAAAGGAGAGGTCAAAAAGCGACTTCTGCCTCTCTTTCCTTTTGGCTTACGAGACTGCCGGATGGCAGCCTCCTGAAAGAATCACAGCTCACTCCACTAGGGCTGTGGCTTCCACATGGGCCTTCAAGAACGAGGCTTCTGTTGATCAGATATGTAAGGCAGCGACTTGGTCTTCACTGCACACTTTTGCCAAATTTTACAAATTTGATACTTTTGCTTCTTCGGAGGCTATTTTTGGGAGAAAGGTTTTGCAAGCCGTGGTGCCTTCCGTTTAGGTAACCTGATTTGCTCCCTCCCTTCATCCGTGTCCTAAAGCTTTGGTATTGGTTCCCACAAGTAAGGATGACACCGTGGACTTGACACACCAATGTTGGAGAAAACAGAATTTATGCTTACCTGATAAATTACTTTCTCCAACGGTGTGTCCGGTCCACGGCCCGCCCTGGTTTTTTTAATCAGGTCTGATGAATTATTTTCTCTAACTACAGTCACCACGGTACCATATGGTTTCTCCTATTTTTTCCTCCTGTCCGTCGGTCGAATGACTGGGGTGGGCGGAGCCTAGGAGGGACTATATGGCCAGCTTTGCTGGGACTCTTTGCCATTTCCTGTTGGGGAAGAGATATTCCCACAAGTAAGGATGACGCTGTGGACCGGACACACCGTTGGAGAAAGTAATTTATCAGGTAAGCATAAATTCTGTTTTTAACTTTGGCCTGTTCTTTTCTTTTTAGGAACAAGATTTGGTGTGCAGGATAATAATTTCCCATAGAAGACCGTTGCTGTGGCTTTTTCGTTTTACCGAAGTAAATTTTTTTAGCTTTTCCCTATGTAAAACAATGTTATAATTGTATTTGTGTTGCTGTTATAAGTTCATACTGTACTGTACGTTTTTTAGTTTTATTATCCTGTCCACGGTGTACCACAAGTGTTCAATATTAATAACGTTTGTTACAATGTGGCCACAATATTTGAAATAATGCTGTTCAGTACTGTATAAACGTTGATGCATTTCTAGTATTAAAATCGCACTATACTAAAGTGTGATTTCCTCGCCACCCTTGCAGGAGCAAAATTATCAATTGCAAGAAATCTACTGAATGTACAATGAAACTTAGTTTACATATCTAATATTTAAGTTGTTACTAAACAGAAACAATGTTTACTTTTAGTGCACTCACACTTTATTTTGTGTAAACGTGCTTTGAAAACATCACACCTCCACACTACTGAGAACTGAGTTCACTGGTGATGTGGCCAAATTATTGAACAGGCAGTGATCCCTATTTCTCTTGCAAGATGTATCGAGTCCACGGATTCATCCATACTTGTGGGATATTCTCCTTCCTAACAGGAAGTGGCAAAGAGAGCACCACAGCAGAGCTGTCTATATAGCTCCTCCCTTAGCTCCGTCCCCCAGTAAGGGTAAAGTGAGTGTTGTGACAAAAATGTTAGTTTTTATTTTCTCAAGCAAAAGTTTGTTATTTTAAATGGTACCGGTGTGTACTATTTACTCTCTGGCAGAAAAGGGATGAAGATTTCTGCGAGAAGGATGATGATCTTAGCACTTTGTAACTAAGATCCACTGCTGTTCTCACAAGGGCTGAAGAGTACAGGAAAACTTCAGTTGGGGGAACGGTTTGCAGGCTAAACTGCATTGAGATATGTTCAGTCTATTTTTTTCTAGACAGACTGTGTTATTTCTAGAAAAGGCTGGCAATATCCCCATGAGGGAAGGGTAAGCTGTATTCAGAAACAAAAAGGAATCCCAGCTTGCATAAAAGGGCTCATTAGTTACTGGTGACACTGATAGGAAAAAACGTTTTGGTTTTATTGCAAATATAACGTTTTTTGAGGGACTTTAAGGGGTCATTGTGGCTTGTTTAAGGGTTATTAACCCACATGGCTAGTTTAAGAAACACTCTGTTGTGTTTCTTTTAGGCCCCATAACATCAAGTGAGGAGGGAGGGGCCTATTTTCGTGCCTCAGTTGCGCAGTTTCTTTTCCTCAGAAACATCCAGCTACTTCTCCAGAGGTTCCTACTTTTTTTGAGGGCTGTAAAGAAGTTTTTTCCCCCACAAATCATTCCTAAAGGGCAGGTAGGCGCCACAGCAGAGCTGTGGCAAGGTGCTGAACGTGTTTTTACCGGTTTTGACGTTTTGTCAATCCGTTTTTACATTAAGGGGTTAATTGTTTATTTGCATAGTTGTGCAAAGTTACTAAGGCTTTATGATGCTACTGTAAAAAATTAGTTTTGTTTACTGCTTTTTTACACTGTTTTGCAGAATTTGTGCAGCTTTTTTTCTCTTAAAGGCACAGTGCCGTTTTTTTCTAAGTGTTATTTACTTTGATTAAAGTGTTTTCCAAGCTTGCTTGTTACATTACTAGCCTGTTTAACATGTCTGACACAATCCTTGTTCTATGTGTTTAGAAGCCATTGTGGAACCCCCTCTTAGAATGTGTCCCACTTGCACTGATATGTCTATAAATTATAAAGAGCATATTTTAGCACTTAAAAATATTGCAATAGATGATTCTCAGACAGAAGGAAATGAGGGTTTAACATCTAGCTCTCCCCAAGTGTCACAACCACTAACGCCCGCACAAGTGACGCCATGTACCTCTAGTGCGTCAAATTCATTTACTTTACAAGACATGGCCACAGTTATGAATAAAACCCTCACAGAGGTTTTCTCTAAACTGCCTGGTTTACAAGGAAAGCGTGACAGCTCTGGGTTAAGAACAAATGCTGAGCCGTCTGACGCTTTAGTAGCCGTATCCGATATACCCTCACAATGTTCTGAAGTAGGGGTAAGGGATTTGTTTGAGGGAGAAATTTCTGATTCAGGAGAGACGGTCCCTCAGACAGATTCTGATATGACGGCCTTTATATTTAAGCTTGAACACCTCCGCTTATTGCTCAGGGAGGTATTAGCGACTTTAGATGATTGTGACCCTATAGTGGTCCCAGAGAAATTGTGTAAAATGGACAAATACTTAGAGGTTCCTGTTTACACTGATGTTTTTCCAGGATTGTGTATATTGTTACTAAGGAGTGGGATAGACCAGGTATTCCGTTGATTCCCCCTCCTGTTTTTAAGAAAATGTTTCCCACATCTGACACCATGCGGGACTTGTGGCAGACAGTTCCTAAGGTGGAGGGAGCTATTTCTACTCTGGCTAAGCGTACAACTATACCTATCGAAGACAGTTGTGCTTTCAAAGATCCTATGGATAAAAAATTAGAGGGTCTCCTGAAGAAAATTTTTGTTCATCAAGGTTTTCTTCTCCAACCTATTGCGTGCATTGTTCCTGTAACTACTGCAGCTGCTTTCTGGTTCAAGGCTCTAGAAGAGGCTCTTCAGATAGAGACTCCATTAGAGGATATTATGGACAGAATTAAGGCCCTTAAGTTGGCTAATTCTGTTATTACAGATGCCGCTTTCCAACTGGCTAAATTAGCGGCAAAGAATTCAGGTTTTGCCATTTTAGCACGCAGGGCGTTATGGCTTAAGTCCTGGTCTGCTGATGTGTCATCAAAATCTAAACTTTAGAACATCCCTTTCAAAGGAAAGACCCTCTTCTGGCCTGAACTGAAAGAGATTATTTCAGACATCACTGGAGGGGAAGGCCACGCCCTCCCTCAGGATAAAACAAATAAAATGAGGGCCAAACAAAATAATTTTCGTTCCTTTTGGTACTTCAAGGGTGGTCCCGCTTCAGCTTCCCCTGCTGCAAAGCAAGAGGGGAATTTTGCCCAATCCAAGTCAGTCTGGAGACCTAACCAGGCTTGGAACAAAGCTAAACAGGCCAAGAAGCCTGCTGCTGCCTCCAAGACAGCATGAAGGAGTAGCCCCCGATCCGGGACCGGATCTAGTAGGAGGCAGACTCTCTCTCTTCGCTCAGGCTTGGGCAAGAGATGTTCACGATTCCTGGGCTTTAGAAATTGTGTCCCAGGGATATCTTCTGGACTTCAAAGACTCCCCCCCAAGGGGGAGATTTTACATTTCTCAATTGTCTGCAAACCAGACAAAGAGAGAGGTGTTCTTACGCTGTGTAGAAGACCTACATACCATGGGAGTGATCCGCCCAGTTCCAAAAGCGGAACAAGGGCTAGGTTTTTACTCAAACCTGTTTGTAGTTCCCAAAAAAGAGGGAACTTTCAGACTAATCTTGGATCTCAAAATTCTAAACAAGTTCCTCAGAGTACCATCATTCAAGATGGAGACTATTCAGACTATTCAACCTCTGATCCAGGAGGTTCAATATATGACTGCCGTGGACATAAAGGATGCGTATCTACACATCCCTATTCACAGAGATCATCATCAATTCCTCAGATTCGCCTTTCTGGACAGGCATTACCAGTTTGTGGCCCTTCCCTTCGGGTTGGCCACGGCTGCCAGAATTTTCACAAAGGTGCTAGGGTCCTTTTTGGCAGTTCTAAGACCGCGGGGCATAGCAGTGGCGCCTTATCTAGACAACATCTTGATTCAGGCGTCGACTTTCTAGCTAGCCAAGTCTCACACGGACATCGTGTTGGCTTTTCTGAGATCTCACAGGTGGAAGGTGAACATAAAAAAAGAGTTATCTCTTCTCTCTCACAAGAGTTTCCTTCCTAGGGACTCTGATAGACTCGGTAGAAATGAAAATATTTCTGACGGAAGTCAGAAAATCAAAACTCTTAACCACTTGCCAAGCTCTTCATTCTATTCCTCAGCCATCAGTGGCTCAGTGTATGGAGGTAATTGGACTCATGGTAGCGGCAATGGACATAGTTCCTTTTGCCCACCTACATCTCAGACCACTGCAACTATGCATGCTCAAACAGTGGAATGGGGATTATGCAGATTTATCTCCCCAACTGCATTTGGACCAGGAGATCTGAGATTCTCTTCTCTGGTGGTTGTCTCAGGACCACCTGTGTCAGGGAATGTGTTTCCGCAGGCCAGAGTGGCTCATAGTAACGACAGATGCCAGCCTGCTAGGCTGGGGTGATGTCTGGAACTCCCTGAAAGCTCAGGGCTTATGGTCTCGGGAGGAAACTTTACTCCCGATAAACATTCTAGAACTGAGAGTGATATACAATGCGCTTCAGGCGTGGCCTCAGCTAGCTGCGGCCAAATTCATCAGATTTCAGTCGGACAACATCACGACTGTAGCTTATATCAATCATCAAGGATGAACACGAAGTTCTCTAGCGATGATGGAGGTAAGCAAAATAATCTGATGAGTGGAGGATCACTCTTGCCATCTCTCAGCAATCCATATCCCAGGGGTAGAGAACTGGGAGGAGGATTTCCTAAGTCGTCAGACTTTTCATCCGGGGGAGTGGGATCTCCATCCGGAGTTATTTGCCCAGATGACTCAGCTATGGGGCACACCAGAATTGGATCTGATGGCGTCCCGTCAGAATGCCAAACTTCCTCGTTACGGGTCCAGGTCCCGGGATCCCCAGGCGGTACTGATAGATGCTCTAGCAGTGACCTGGTCTTTCAATCTGGCCTATGTATTTCCACGGTTTCCTCTCCTCCCATGTCTGGTTGCCAGAATCAAGCAGGAGAGAGCTTTGGTGATTCTGATAGCACCTGCGTAGCCACGCAGGACTTGGTATGCAGACCTAGTGGACATGTCATCGGTTCCACCGTGGACTCTGCCAATGAGACAGGACCTTCTAATCCAAGGTCCATTCACGCATCCAAATCTAATTTTTCTGCGTCTGACTGCTTGGAGATTGAACGCCTGATTCTATCAAAGCGTGGTTTCTCTGAGTCGCTCATTGATACCCTGATTCAAGCTAGAAAGCCTGTCACCAGGAAGATCTATCATAAGATTTGGCGCCAATATTTTTATTGGTGTGAATCCAAGGGTTACTCATGGAGTAAGATTAGGATTCCTAGAATATTGTCCTTTCGCCAAGAAGGATTGGAGAAGGGATTATCAGCTAGTTCCTTAAAAGGACAAATATCTGCTTTGTCTATTCTTTTACACAAACGTCTGGCAGATGTCCCAGACATTCAAGCATTTAGTCAGGCCTTGGTCAGGATCCAGCCTGTATTTAAACCTGTTGCTCCGCCATGGAGCCTAAACTTAGTTGTTAAAGTTCTTCAAGGGGTTCCGTTTGAACCTATGAATTTCATAGATATTAAGCTTCTATCTTGGAAAGTTTTGTTTTTAGTAGCTATCTCTTCGGCTCGAAGAGTTTTTGAGTTATCTGCTTTACAGTGTGACTCACCTTACCTGGTTTTCCATGCAGATAAGGTGGTTTTGTGTACCAAACCTGGATTTCTTCCTAAGGTTGTTTCTAATAGGAATATCAATCAGGAGATTGTTGTTCCTTCTCTGAGTCCTAATCCTTCATCAAAGAAGGAATGTATGTTGCACAATCTTGATGTGGTTCGTGCTTTAAAGTTCTAGTTACAAGCAACTAAAGATTTCCGTCAAACATCTTCATTGTTGTTGGCTGAAAAGCATCATCCGTTTGGCTTATGAGACTGCTGGCCAGCAGCCTCCTGAAAGAATTACTGCTCATTCTACTAGAGCAGTGGCTTCCACATGGGCTTTTAAAAATGAGGCTTCTGTTGAACAGATTTGTAAGGCGGCGACTTGGTCTTCGCTTCATACTTTTTCCAAATTTTCCAAATTTGATACTTTTGCTTCTTCGGAGGCTATTTTTGGGAGAAAGGTTCTACAAGCAGTGGTGCCTTCCGTTTAGGGTACCTGTCTTGTCCCTCCCTTCATCTGTCTCCTAAAGCTTTGGTATTGGTATCCCACAAATATGGATGAATCCGTGGACTCGATACATCTTACAAGAGAAAACAGAATTTATGCTTACCTGATAAATTTCTTTCTCTTGTGATGTATCGAGTCCTCGGCCCGCCCTGTCTGTTTAAGAAAGGTAGTATATTTTTATTTGAAAAAACTTCAGTCACCTCTGCACCCTATAGTTTCTCCTTTTTCTTCCTAGCCTTCGGTTGAATGAATGGGGGGCGGAGCTAAGGGAGGAGCTATATAGACAGCTCTGCTGTGGGTGCTCTCTTTGCCACTTCCTGTTAGGAAGGAGAATGTCCCACAAGTATGGATGAATCCGTGGACTCGATACATCACAAGAGAATGAAATTTATCAGGTAAGCATATATTCTGTTTTTTTCCTATGGAAGGCACATCACCACTTGTCGGGACAAAGAGGGTCAAACCATGTCTGGTGCACAGATTTTAGGACTGACGAGAGAAAAATTTACATTTCTCGTGGGTCTGACGAATCCATAACATCATTGCCCATATGAGAGGGAGGTTATGGGAATTGATCCAAAATTATTTTTAGAAACTTAAAAACATTCTTGAGTGTAAATGCATTGCTGCTCTTATAAGAAATAAAACACATGTAATAATTAATAAAACATCAAATGCCTAGTCAACTCTCATCTCCCACTGGGTAATATGTATTGCTAATGCTAAATGCATCTTCAAACATCTATAAATGGGTGAATTTAGCATAATTATTCTTACTAAAGCAATATGTATCCAATTGAAGTTCATTTGACAGTGATTTGTTAACTTTGGAGGAAACAGTTGTTTGTAATTAAAAGTGTGAACAGAAGCCTACACTGTTTTATTACATTTAGCTAGTAGCTACTATCACCCATTTATAGCATTACACACAAATGCTATGTGAATTATATAATTGTTTACTCTAGCAATGGTTTTTATCACATTTAGATTTAAAGGTGCTGCGTCCTATTAAAAATGGGAAAATAAAATTCTAGCTTGAAGCCAAAATGTATCGGTTACAACATAAGTACTCATCACCGCAATTAAAAAATAACAGGGAGCAAACATGCTGGTTGACACTATTGTGGGCTAAATCAATTAGTTTTTATCATATTATATGACAATTGGAATGTTTTTTGTGAACTTTGAAACACTTTTGGGAACGTTTATTTGCGCCTGGCAGTTGTTTAGACGCCTAATCTAGTCAGAAAGGCCCCTTCACTCTGGTATGCAGAGGGAGGAGGCCTCATTTTCGCGCCTCAGTTGCGCAGTTACTTCCATAGGCAGTGCATGCAGCTTCATGTGAGAGGGTCCTGTGACTGAGAAAAGGACTCAGGGAGGCTTAATTCTGTGGAGAATCACCCCTAAGGAAGGTAAAAGCCGCAGCAAAGTCTGTGGCAGGGACTGTAGTGTGTTTAAACTGGTAAATTGAACTATTAGCTCCGGTTTGCTCATTTAAGGGTTTAGAGACTCGAAATTTGGTGTGCAATACTTTCAAAGCATTAAGACACTGGAGTGTAAATTTCAGAAAGATCGGATATTTCTTTGATAGTTTTTTGAGCATTCAGAAATAAAGTGTGCTCTTTTTATTATTTAAAGAGACAGTAACGGTTTTGTTTAAAATTGTTTTTATTGCATTAATAGCCTGCCTAAATCTGTCTAACATGTCTGTACCTTCAGATAGCATATGTTCTGTGTGTATGGAGGCCAAGGTGGTTCCCCCTTTAAATGTATGTGCAAATTGTGCCATGGCGTCCAAACAAAGTAAGGACAGTACTGTCACATTTAATAAGGTTGCCCAAGATGATTCTTCTAATGAAGTTAGTGGGGATAGTTCATCATCCTCTCCTGTGTCAACACCAGTTTTGCCCGCGCAGGCGATACCTAGTACATCTAGCGCGCCAATGCTTGTTACTATGCAGCAATTAACAGCAGTAATGGATAATTCTATAACAGCTCTTTTATCCAAACTGCCAGCATTTCCCAGAAAGCGTGATTGCTCAGTTTTAAATACAGAGGATGAGCAAGTAGGCGCTGACGATAATTTATTTGTTATACTCTCACATCAATCTGAGTTGGCAGTGAGGGAGGGTCTGTCTGAGGGAGAAATTTCTGATTCAGGAAAAATTTCTCAGCAGGCAGAACCTGATATCGTGGCATTTAAATTTAAGCTAGAACATCTCCGCGCCCTGCTTAAGGAGGTGCTAGCTACTCTTGATGATTGTGATTCTTTGGTAGTTCCAGAGAAGTTGTGCAAAATGGACAAATTCTTAGAGGTCCCAGTGCACGCTGATACTTTTCCGATACCCAAGAGGGTGGCGGACATAGTGACTAAGGAGTGGGAGAAGCCAGGTGTACCATTTGTTCCACCTCCTATATTTAAGAAAATGTTCCCCATTGTCGACCCCAGAAGGGACGCATGGCAAACGGTCCCTAAGGTAGAGGGGGCAGTTTCAACGCTAGCCAAGCGCACAACTATTCCTATAGAGGACAGTTGTGCTTTCAAAGATCCTATGGATAAAAAATTGGAAGGATTGCTTAAAAAGATTTTTGTTCAGCAGGGTTTCCTTCTTCAACCAATTTCGTGCATTATTCCTGTTACCACGGCGGCGTCTTTTTGGTTCGAGGAACTAGAAAGTTCGCTCCAAAAGGAGACTCCATATGATGAAGTCATGGACAGAATTCATGCACTAAAGTTGGCTAATTCCTTTATTTTGGATGCCGCTTTTCAATTGGCAAAATTAGCGGCTAAAAATTCAGGTTTTGCAATAGTGGCGCGCAGGGCGCTTTGGCTAAAATCTTGGTCGGTGGATGTGTCGTCCAAAACAAAATTGCTTAATATTCCTTTCAAAGGTAAGACCCTTTTCAGGCCAGAATTGAAGGAGATTATTTCAGACATCACTGGGGGAAAGGGCCATGCCCTCCCACAGGATAGGCCTTTCAAGGCTAAGAACAAATCTAATTTTCGTTCCTTTCGCAATTTCAGGAATGGACCGGCTTCTAACTCTGCAGCCTCTAGACAAGAGGGTAACGCTTCCCAGCCAAAACCAGCATGGAAACCATTGCAAGGCTGGAACAAGGGTAAACAGGCCAAGAAGCCTGCTGCTGCTACCAAGACAGCATGAAGGGGTAGCACCCGATCCGGGACCGGATCTAGTAGGGGCAGACTTTCTCTCTTTGCTCAGGCTTGGGCAAGAGATGTTCCGGATCCCTGGGCACTAGAAATAGTCTCTCAGGGGTATCTTCTAGAGTTCAAGGAACTTCCTCCAAGGGGAAGGTTCCACATGTCTCGCTTATCTTCAGACCAGATAAAGAGACAGGCATTCTTACATTGCGTAGGAGACCTATTAAAAATGGGAGTGATAAACCCAGTTCCAACAGCGGAACAAGGTCTGGGTTTTTACTCAAACCTATTTGTAGTTCCCAAAAAAGAGGGAACCTTCAGGACAATTCTGGATTTAAAAATTCTAAACAAATTCCTCAGAGTTCCATCATTCAAAATGGAAACCATTCGGACGATTTTACCAAAAATCCAGGAGGGTCAATATATGACTACCGTGGACTTAAATGATGCGTACCTGCATATTCCTATCCACAAAGATCATCATCAGTTCCTGAGGTTCGCCTTTCTGAACAAACATTACCAGTTCGTGGCTCTTCTGTTCCGTTTAGCCACTGCTCCCAGAATTTTCACAAAGGTGCTAGGGTCCCTTCTAGCGGTCCTAAGGCCGAGGGGCATTGCTGTAGCACCTTACCTAGATGACATTCTAATCCAAGCGTCGTCCCTTTCCAAAGCAAGGGCTCATACAGACATTGTTTTAGTCTTTCTCAGGTCTCACGGGTGGAAGGTGAACATAGAAAAGAGTTCCCTGTCCCCGTCCACAAGGGTTCCTTTTCTGGGAACAATAATAGATTCTGTGGAAATGAAGATTTTTCTGACAGAGGTCAGAAAGTTAAAACTTCTAAACGCTTGTCGAGTTCTTCAATCTATTCCTCAGCCTTCCATAGCTCAGTGCATGGAAGTAATAGGACTAATGGTTGCAGCAATGGACGTGGTTCCTTTTGCTCAAATTCATTTAAGACCATTGCAACTGTCCATGCTTAAACAGTGGAATGGGGATTATGAAGACTTGTCTCTCCAGATTCAAGTAGACCAGGTAACAAGAGACTCACTCCTCTGGTGGTTGACTCAGGATCACCTGTCTCAGGGAATGAGTTTCCGCAGACCAGAGTGGGTCATTGTCACGACCGACGCCAGTCTCTTAGGCTGGGGCGCGGTCTGGGACTCTCTGAAAGCTCAGGGTCTATGGTCTCGGGAAGAGTCTCTTCTCCCGATAAACATTTTGGAACTGAGAGTGATATTTAATGCGCTCCTGGCTTGGCCTCAACTAGCGAAGGCCAGATTCATAAGATTTCAGTCGGACAACATGACGACTGTAGCGTACATCAATCATCAGGGGGGAACAAAGAGTTCCTTGGCGATGAGAGAGGTATCCAAAATCATCAAATGGGAGGAGGATCACTCCTGCCATCTATCTGCAATTCACATCCCAGGAGTAGACAACTGGGAGGCGGATTATTTGAGTCGGCAGACTTTCCATCCGGGAGAGTGGGAACTTCACCCGGAGGTCTTTGCCCAGTTAACTCAACTATGGGGCACTCCAGATATGGATCTGATGGCGTCTCGTCAGAACTCCAAGGTTCCTCGCTACGGGTCCAGACCCAGGGATCCCAAGGCGACACTAGTGGATGCATTGGTGGCGCCCTGGTCGTTCAATCTGGCTTATGTGTTTCCACCGTTCCCTCTCCTTCCCAGGCTTGTAGCCAGGATCAAACAGGAGAAGGCCTCGGTGATTCTAATAGCTCCTGCATGGCCACGCAGGACTTGGTATGCAGACCTGGTGAATATGTCATCGGCTCCACCATGGAGGCTACCTTTGAGGCAGGATCTTCTAGTACAAGGTCCATTCGAACATCCAAATCTAGTCTCTGTGCAACTGACTGCTTGGAAATTGAACGCTTGATTCTATCTAAGCGTGGGTTTTCAGATTCGGTTATAGATACTCTGGTTCAGGCCAGAAAACCTGTGACTAGGAAAATTTACCATAAGATATGGCAAAAATATATCTGTTGGTGCGAATCCAAGGGATTCTCCTGGAGTAAAATTAAAATTCCTAGGATACTTTCCTTTCTCCAAGAGGGTTTGGATAAAGGTTTGTCAGCTAGTTCTCTAAAAGGACAGATATCTGCTCTGTCTGTTTTGTTGCACAAACGTCTGGCAGCCGTGCAAGATGTACAGGCGTTTGTACAGGTGTTAGTCAGAATCAAGCCTGTCTACAGACCTATGACTCCTCCATGGAGTCTAAACTTAGTTCTTTTCTTTTTTTTTTTTTTTTTTTTTTAACAATTTTATTGAAGAAGATAATTTTGCATACATTCGGTAGTCAAATATATCTTAGGCATGTCAGTAAACTGTGTATACAATTTTTGAACATACAATAGTGGAAAAGATTTTTCTACATCATAGTGCAATATATATTATTGAATGCATATATAGACTACAAAGACTACTATCATACCAGAGTATCGGCCTTAACCCAGAATATTTATCTTAACCTTGTGATTAAGGGGTCCAAACAGACATGTGCTATGGGGGGGTCTAACAGACATTCAACTTACATAAGGCAGGCTACGTCTAAATAAGGACTTGTGTCTTGACTGTTTGTGCATATGATACCTGGTCTAGCTATTAGCAGGGATCCCATTCAGATATTCTTCCCACAGGAATTGCATTGAGTGATAGTCGTCCTGTCTATATGTTTGTGTATAATGGTATTTTTCTAACATTAGATTATGAGTGACTGTATGCCTCCAGACCTCTGCAGTGGGGAGGTCCAGACTTTTCCAGTGTAATGGTATTAATCTTTTAGCTGTATTAACCATTATTGTCAATAATGCCAGTCTTAACTTACACTTAATCTTGGGGAAGTGGTTAAAGAGCAAGACCTGTACCTCAAGAGGGATAGGAATATTCACCACCTGCTCTATCTCTTTCCGGATGGTTCCCCAATAGCATGTGGCCTTTGGGCATTGCCACCAGATATGGAGTGGAGTTCCTACGTCTTGACAACCCCTCCAACAGTTCACAGGGGTGTTAGGGAATAATTGATGTAAGCGTACAGGTGTATAGTACCACCGGCACAGCAGTTTGAGGTTCATTTCTAACATGGAGATGGACGAGGAGGATTTACTCATATGTTTAAATATATCATACTATGTTTGTTCTGGGATTGAGCTATTAAGTTCTTTTTCCCATTTGTTAACATAAGATGGGAGGGTTTTATAGTGGGATAATTGGAGCTGTTTATGTACAATAGAGAGTATCCCTTTGTTTGGCAATGGGGTTATACACAAATTTTCAAAAGGGGTCAGGGAAGGAGTATAATGCATTCTATGCGGGTGTTGTGATAAGAAATGTGCTAATTGTGAATATACTAACCAATTTTGTAGTTTAGGCCCCAACTTAGTTGTAAGGTCTGATTGTGATTGGACCCTTCTATCCTTATATAAAGTATAAACAGGAAAAGTGTCTAGAATGGTTACCATTTGTGATTCACGCATGTTAATAGTTAATGGAGAGGCTGTATTGCCTGCAATTGGAGTTAGAGGGGAGTGTAATGTAGAAATATTCTTATGGTGACGTATGACTTTGTCCCATATTTTATATGTTTCTCGGATTGAGACTGATGTGGTGTCTGGTAGCGATCTCTGGTTAGGGGGAATCCAACAGTTCCCACATATATTGTTATTATTGGTCAAATGGTTGTCTAACTGAAACCACTCTTTAGTCATAGCATGATTACACCAGTCTACCACTCTAGACAGGAAAGTAGCTGTCCTATAAAGGTATATGTTAGGTGCGCCTATGCCTCCTAGTTCTCTTGGCCTATATAGTGTAGCAGTAGCTATGCGCGGGCGTTTATTTGCCCAGATGAAATTATTTAATACTTTTTGTAATTTATGTATAAGCGAGTCAGGAAGGGGTATAGGTAGGGTCTGTAATAAGTACAGTATTTTGGGTAATATGATCATTTTTAGTGCGTGTAGTCTTCCTAACCAGGATAGGAATTTATTATTCCAACTTCTCAGTAGTGAATTAATATTTAAAAGAAGGCTATCGTAGTTTAAAGTTATGACATCTTGTATTTGTGGGGTTAAGTATACTCCTAGATATTTAAATGCTTTGCTCTGTGCCTTAAATTGAAATTGTTGTTGGAGATTAGCTAAGGTATTTGGTGTGAGATTTATATGTAGTAATTCCGATTTCGAAATATTTATACTGAAGTTGGAGTATTTCCCGTACGCCTGCAGTGTATCCATCAGGGCTGGGATGGTGGAGTCTAGGTTCGTAAGGGTAAGGAACACGTCGTCAGCATATAGCGTGATTTTGTATTCTATTGGGCCTATTTGGAGTCCTGCGATATTGTTGTTATTCCTGACATAAGAAGCAAGTATTTCTACTTGATAAGACAAAGAGTAATGGAGATAGGGGGCAGCCTTGCCTGGTGCCATTATTCATTTGAAAAGGGTGTGAGAAGGAGTCGTTCAATTTAACTTTCGCTTGAGGTGCGTTATAAAGCGCAAATATTTTCATGATTAGTTCCCGGTCGAATCCAAATTTAGATAAGGCTTGTTTCAAAAATGCCCAATCGAGCCTGTCAAAGGCTTTCTCCGCGTCCATAGAAATGAACGCGGAGGGGGTCTGGTATTTGTGGGCGTATTCCATAAGTGTCAGGATTTTAGTGGTATTGTCTCTAGATTCACGAGTGGGTGTAAATCCTGCTTGATTTGTATGTATCAGGGTTGGGAGAATCAAATTAATATGGGTCGCAAAGATCTTGGCATATATTTTAATATCTACATTGAGTAGGGTAATTGGGCGAAAATTGGCCGGTGTGTTTGGAGGCTGACCAGGTTTTGGGAGTACTGTTACTTGGGCTTCAAGCATTGAGGGCGGGAATGGGTTCTCTTCAGTCACTTCATTAAAGAGTTGGACAAGATATGGGATTAAAAGTGAGGAAAATGCTTTATAGTATTTGGCCGATAGGCCATCAGGGCCCGGGCTCTTGCCATTAGGTAAGTTGGTTATTGCATATAGGAGTTCCTGTGCGGTTATGGGCCTTTTTAGTGTTTGTAGTTGTTCTGAGGTGATTTTAGGGACCTGACAATGGTCTACATAATCATTAAGGTTAAGGAGATGCTCCATAGTTGGGGGTTTTTTAGAGATGTTATAGAGCTCTTTATAGTAATCATGAAAGACCTGGAGAATTTCTTTGGTAGTGTACAGGGGTGTTTTACATTTTGGCTTCTGGATCTCATAGATATATGATTTAAATATTTTCTTTTTCAGTGCGCGTGCTAATAATTTGCATGCCCTATTGTTCTCATAATAGAATTTACTATTAGTCTTTTTATGTAGAGTTTGATACTCTATTTCTAAGAAATTATCTAACGCTTTGCGGGCCGTTTGGTATTCTCGAATTAGTGTTGGGTCATTGGGGTTGCACTTTAAAGCATGATCTAGGTTTGTAAATGAGTTTGTGAGATCTAAGTACTGTTGGCTGGTTTGTCTTTGTTGAATGGCTTTTAGTTTTATCAGCTCTCCCCTAACCACACACTTATGGGCTTCCCATACAACATAGTTATCTGTGACTGAGTTAATGTTGTGGGTAAAATAGTCTGTAATGAGAGATGACAGTTTATTTAGAGAATTTGAGTTGTTTAGTAAGGTTTCGTCTAATTTCCAGTGAAAGGGTTCTAATTGTGTTTCTGGCCATACAAAATGTAGGAGTACTGCTGAGTGGTCGGACCATGATGTAGGTGAGATTTCACAGCGGCGTATGTTGGCTAAACCTTTCTGATTGGTGAATACGTAATGTAATCTGCTGTAAGACCTATTAGGATTCGAAAAGAAAGTGTAATCCCTTTTGTCTGAATGTATGAAACGCCAGACGTCGTATAAATTAAGGTCTCTCAGATTTTGTGGACACTTTTTTTGATACCAAAATTTTAGGGTTAGAGCTATCTTTTTGCGGTTGCAGGGGGACATTAAAATCACCAGCTAAATATATGGGGCCAACTGCTAGATCTAAAATTTTCCGAAAAAAGGGAGCTTGTTGTAGGTTTGGGGCATAGATATTTACTAGAGTTATTGGTCTACCATATAGGAGGCCTGCTAATCCCAGGAACCTGCCATCTCTATCTCTACTAACGTTGGATATAGTGAATGGGAGATCCTTTCTAAATAGAATACTAACTCCCGCTTTTTTATTTGGTCCAGAACTATGGTAATGTGTTGTGAATGTTTTCCCAAAATACTTGGGTTCCTTGTTATGTTGAAAGTGTGTTTCCTGTAGGAAAAGGATATCCACTCCTCTTCTGGACAAATCAGATAGTGCTTTAGAGCGTTTGTGGGGTGAGTTTAGACCTTTGGCGTTCTGTGTCAATAATGTGAGTGAACGTGTGTTCTTACCTACAGACTGCGACATCTTAATTTATATAAAGGACTTAGCTGCCTGGAATTTGGCACGGTACCTGGTACGTAGTCTATGCACTGCAACAGTAGAGAAGCAACGATTCTGGAAAATAGATCAATAGTGATATAGGCATTGTAAACAGTAAATGCAATCAACATAAACAAACAAACATAGTAAGAAACTATAACTTGAACAAAAGTCAAAACTCTTCCTAATATAGGGCATATTGAGAGTAATATTAGGGGGATTCTACAACAACTTGTAATCGCAAGCCCTTTTGTCATAACTAACTGGAAATTATCTTTCTGGCAGTAACAGTATGGACTATTCAGTCACACTTTATAAAGACTCATACAACTGGCAAACATACAACATGAAAATTCAAATTTTCACTTAGATCTTAAACACTTCTTGAACTCCCATATAGGTTTTGAGTCTAGGTCAGGGGGATGTGCTAGAGTTGCTTGGACTGGGGGGAATGTTACTTTGTGGCATATCAGCCGCAATCTTTCCTTTCTTGGCAGACACCAAACGCCAAGCTGGGGTTTTTCCAAGCTGTCTCTTGGTAGGGGGTAAAGTCATGTCCGCTGCTGGTTCTGTTTCTATAGGATCCAGTCCCAAGGATAGACAGAAAGCAGAAATGTCTTCTGGTGATTTGCAGATAAGTCTGTTATTATTACTTAGGACCCAAATTTGTGCTGGGAAACCCCATCTGTACGGGATCTTTTTGTTCCTCAGGTATGTCGTGAGAGGCGCAAATTCTTTCCTCTTCTGTAAGGTTTCATAGGATAAGTATTGATAAAACTGGACTACTGTGCCTCTGAATCTAATTGGTTGGTTCTTTCGAGATTGGTCAACAGCATTTCCTTCTCTAAGAAATTTTTAAACCTAATAACTATATCCCTTGGTGGGGCCGTGGCTGGAGGCTTGGGGCGAAGGGACCGGTGTGCTCTCACCCACTGTATATCTGTTGTATGCGAGGATTCTTTGATGTGCTGGAACAATGCTTGTAAATATACTGGAAAGTCTCGAGGTAGCACATCCTCAGGCACCCCTCTGATTCTTAAATTCTTTCGCCTACTGCGATTCTCCAAATCCTCTAACTTTTCCTGCAAACTGTGTATAATATCATGCTGCGATGCGACTTGTTCTGTCAGGACATGTACTTCCTCTTTTAATTGGTCATGATTGTTTTCCAGAGATTCCACCTGAAAACCAAGAGTATGAATGTCTTGTGCCATTGTGGCTAGTTCTTCTCTAATGCATGTGCGTACTATATCCGCTATGTCTTTTTTAGATGGTAGGTCTTGCAGCATTGATACAGAAAGTGGGGGCTCAGGAGTTTGAGGGTTGACAATATCATCCTGTTGGGAGCCTGAAATAGGAGATTTTTCCCCCGTGTTGGTAGATAGGCGCACATTGTTTGCAGGGTGTGTGGCATGCAAGAAAGAGGACATAGTCAGTGTTTTAATAGCAGTAGATTTCGTGGCCTTGTCAGGTTTTACAGAGCGCCTGGAGGCCATGTTTGAGGTAGCAAATGCTCTGAAGGTTGCAAAATGTCCAGTGCAAGTTGATATCGTCAGTGATATCTAGTGTTCAAATACTCAGTACTTTATAAATTTCCAATTGCAGGTGAAGTGAATCAGAGATAATATCCCATAGAACCAATAAAACAGCAGAGGCGGTCAGAGGTGCTATCTGAGAGTCTGCAGTACAGATGTACTTTTACACACACTTATATGCTGAGTGATAATGATGTGTCCCTCAGTTTAAAGAGAGGTATCTATCCAGGCAGGGAAGCACTTCAATTGCAAGATCTTTCTCTAGACCTGTGTTATAGAAAACTGCCTCCACCTTTTCCAATCTTTGTATTATTATTAAAGGAGCTGTTGAAGTTACGGGGTGTTTGTGACGCAGTTACTTTAACAGGGCATCTGTAATGCTGTTGCGGGTCTCTCACTCCTAAATTCTGCTGACAACTGGCTTGCCCAGTTTACTGTGTAAAGATAGTGTGCCCGCTACTGTTTAGCGTGGTGTTTATATGTCCCCCGTGGTCAAAAAAGTGCTGGTGCTGTGAGGGTCGTGACAACCACGTGGCTTACTTGCTTACCCAGGAGCGTGGACACAGTTTACTTAGTGTCTGGCCGATCTCCTGTCGTAGCTGGACGATGGTATATGGAAGTACTGTGGGAAGTGGATCTCTATTGCTGGCCGTGTTACCCTGCTATTCAATGTCATCTAACGGCGGTCGGGCTTCACTTCCGGTCTGGAGGTCTGCGTATACCAGATAATGAGCTCGGTGAAAACAGCCAAGTTCTCCCAGATTTTTTCGCCGCCTCGCAGGGCAAGATACCTTGTTATGATCACGAGGGTTTCATTCGATATATCCCATGCTTTGTTGCCTGAATATCTATTGGATTTGACAGAATTTAGAACTTTACTGGGCTGCTTGTACGGAGCTCCGGTTTTACGCTGCTCTCATGGCAGCTTCCGGCTCCGCCCCCCCCCGTCTAAACTTAGTTCTTTCAGTTCTTCAAGGGGTTCCGTTTGAACCCTTACATTCCATAGATATTAAGTTACTATCTTGGAAAGTTCTGTTTTTGGTTGCTATTTCTTCTGCTAGAAGAGTTTCTGAATTGTCTGCTTTACAGTGTACTTCACCCTATCTGGTATTCCATACAGATAAGGTAGTTTTACATACCAAGCCTGGTTTTCTTCCAAAAGTGGTTTCCAACAGGAATATTAACCAGGACATAGTTGTTCCTTCTCTGTGTCCGAATCCAGTTTCGAAGAAGGAACGTTTGTTACTCAACCTAGATGTGGTCCGTGCTTTAAAATTCTATTTAGAAGCAACAAAGGATTTCAGACAGACATCATCCTTGTTTGTCGTTTATTCTGGTAAGAGGAGAGGGCAGAAAGCTACTGCTACCTCTCTTTCCTTTTGGCTGAAAAGCATAATCCGATTGGCTTATGAGACTGCCGGACAGCAGCCTCCTGAACGAATTACAGCTCACTCTACTAGAGCTGTGGCTTCCACATGGGCCTTCAAGAACGAGGCTTCTGTTGATCAGATCTGTAAGGCAGCGACTTGGTCTTCTCTGCATACTTTTGCCAAATTTTACAAATTTGATACTTATGCTTCTTCGGAGGCTGTTTTTGGGAGAAAGGTTTTGCAAGCTGTGGTGCCTTCCGTTTAGGTTACCTGACTAGTTCCCTCCCTTCATCCGTGTCCTAAAGCTTTGGTATTGGTTCCCACAAGTAAGGATGAAGCCGTGGACCGGACACACCAATGTAGGAGAAAACAGAATTTATGTTTACCTGATAAATTTCTTTCTCCTACGGTGTGTCCGGTCCACAGCCCGCCCTGGCTTTTAGTCAGGTTTAAAAATTTTATTTCTGTACACTACAGTCACCACGGCACCCTATAGTTTCTCCTTTTTCTCCTAACCGTCGGTCGAATGACTGGGGGGCGGAGCCGGAGGGGGGGCTATATGGACAGCTTTTGCTGTGTGCTCTCTTTGCCATTTCCTGTAGGGGAAGAGAATATCCCACAAGTAAGGATGAAGCCGTGGACAGGACACACCGTAGGAGAAAGAAATTTATCAGGTAAACATAAATTCTGTTTTTTGACTATCTTATATTCCCCTGTATACCTAATTTCCCACCTTTATTCATATTGATTCTATGTTGATATATAACTTTATGTCAGTATATGCTTTGTGTATAACCATATATTTCCTCTGCCTGTCTCTTAAACCCCCATCATGATTTTTACGACACCCCCTCCTCCCCCTGCATTCAGATCTCTGTAACACTTTGTCTTTTTAGCCTGTGTTTTCAGATATAATCTGTAAATTCCATCAAATTGGTCAGTATTGCTTCAGACAATCTTCCGTAAGCTTGTCATCTTATACATGTATAGTTAGTCCAATAAAAAAGTATCATTGCTGAATGCAATACTCTTGTTATTTTGATATATATATATATATATATATATATATATATATATATATATATATATATATATATATATATATATATATAAACTTTAGTGGAGAAGAGGCACACACAGGTCTTAACTAACATAATATTTATTTCATAAATTCAGTCAACGTTTCGGTCCTCGCAGGGACCTTTGTCAAGACTGTTCCCAGTGGTAGGTTGTGTTGTATAGTCACCGCTGACTATACAACACAACCTACCACTGGGAACAGTCTTGACAAAGGTCCCTGCGAGGACCGAAACGTTGACTGAATTTATGAAATAAAGATTATCGCCTAGATTTTGAGTTCTGCGGTAGCCGTCAAAAGCAGTGTTAAGGGGTCCTAACGCTGCTTTTGGCCGCCCGCTGGTATTTAGAGTCAGCCAGGAAAGGGTCTAACGCTCACTTTCCAGCCGCGACTTTTCCATACCGCAGATCCCCTTACGCCAATTGTGTATCCTATCTTTTCGATGGGATCTTCCTAACGCTGGTATTTAGAGTCTTGGCTGAAGTGACCAGTAGACCCTCCAGCCACAGAAAAAAGTCAGTAGTTAAGAGCTTTCTGGGCTAACGCCGGTTCATAAAGCTCTTAACTACTGTGCTCTAAAGTACACTAACACCCATAAACTACCTATGCACCCCTAAACCGAGGCCCCCCCACATCACCGCCACTATAATAATTTTTTTTAACCCCTAATCTGCCGACCGCACATCGCCGCCACCTACATTATACCTATGTACCCCTAATATGCTGCCCCTAACATCGCCGACCCCTATATTATATTTATTAACCCCTAATCTGCCCCCCCAACGTCGCCGCTACCTAACTACACTTATTAACCCCTAATCTGCCGACCGGACCTCGCCGCCACTCTAATAAATGTATTCACCCCTAAACCGCCGCACTCCCGCCTCGCAAACCCTATAATAAATAGTATTAACCCC
Source organism: Bombina bombina (assembly GCF_027579735.1). NCBI lineage: Eukaryota > Metazoa > Chordata > Amphibia > Anura > Bombinatoridae > Bombina > Bombina bombina. The sequence goes on along the minus strand of NC_069500.1, from coordinate 642,427,622 downwards.
TAATCTGCCCTCCCTAACATCGCCGCCACCTAACTTCAAGAATTAACCCCTAATCTGCCGACCGTACCTCGCCGCTACTATAATAAATGTATTAACCCCTAAAGCTAAGTCTAACCCTAACACCCCCCTAAGTTAAATATAATTTTATTCTAACAAAATAAATTAACTCTTATTAAATAAAGTATTCCTATTTAAAGCTAAATACTTACCTGTAAAATAAACCCTAATATAGCTACAATATAACGAATAATTATACTGTAGCTATTTTAGGATTTATATTTATTTTACAGGCAACTTTGTATTTATTTTAACTAGGTACAATAGCTATTACATAGTTATTAACTATTTAATAGCTACCTAGTTAAAATAATTACAAAATTACCTGTAAAATAAATCCTAACCTAAGTTACAATTAAACCTAACACTACACTATCAATAAATTAATTAAATAAATTAACTACAATTGCCTACAATTAAATAAACTAAACTAAATTACAAAAAAAAAATCACTAAATTACAAAAAATAAAAAAAGATTACAAGAATTTTAAGCTAATTACACCTACTCTAAGCCCCCTAATAAAATAACAAAGCCCCCCAAAATAAAAAAAAAATCCCTACCCTAATCTAAATTAAAAAAGTTAACAGCTCTATTACCTTACCAGCCCTTAAAAGGGCTTTTTGCAGGGCATGCCCCAAAGAAATCAGCTCTTTTGCCTGTAAAAAAAAAACACAATACCACCCCCCAACATTACAACCCACCACCCACATACCCCTACTCTAACCCAAACCCCCCTTAAATAAACCTAACACTACCCCCCTGAAGATCTCCCTACCTTGAGTTGTCTCTTTACCCAGCCGAGCACCGATGGACCAAAAGAAGACATCCGGAGCGGCAGAAATCTTCATAATATTCGGGCAGAAGAGGACATCCGGACCGGCAGACATCTTCATCCAAGCGGCATCTTCTATCTTCATCCATCCGACAAGGAGCGGCTCCATCTTCAAGACCTCCGGCGCGGAACATCCTTCTTCAACGACGACTAGATGACGAATGAAGCCTTTAAGTGACGTCATCCAAGATGGCGTCCCTCGAATTCTGATTGGCTGATAGGATTCTATCAGCCAATCGGAATTAAGGTAGGAAAAATCTGATTGGCTGATTGAATCAGCCAATCAGATTCAAGTTTAATCGGATTGGCTGATCCAATCAGCCAATCAGATTGAGCTTGCATTCTATTGGCTGATCGGAACAGCTGATTTCTTTGGGGCATGCCCCGCAAAAAGCCCTTTTAAGGGCTGGTAAGGTAATAGTGCTGTTAACTTTTTTAATTTAGATTAGGGTAGGGATTTTTTTTTATTTTGGGGGGCTTTGTTATTTTATTATGGGGCTTAGAGTAGGTGTAATTAGCTTAAATTCTTGTAATCTTTTTTATTTTTTGTAATTTAGTTTAGTTTATTTAATTGTAGGTAATTGTAGTTAATGTATTTAATTAATTTATTGATAGTGTAGTGTTAGGTTTAATTGTAACTTAGGTTAGGATTTATTTTACAGGTAATTTTGTAATTATTTTTAACTAGGTAGGTATTAAATAGTTAATAACTATTTAATAGCTATTGTACCTAGTTAAAATAAATACAAAGTTGCCTGTAAAATAAATATAAATCCTAAAATAGCTACAATATAATTATTTGTTATATTGTAGCTATATTAGGGTTTATTTTACAGGTAAGTATTTAGCTTTAAATAGGAATACTTTATTTAATAAGAGTTAATTTATTTCGTTAGAATAAAATTATATTTAACTTAGGGGGGTGTTAGGGTTAGACTCAGCTTTAGGGGGTTAATACATTTATTATAGTATCGGCGAGGTCCGGTCGGCAGAATAGGGGTTAATTCTTGAAGGCCTAGATTTAGAGTTTGGCGGTAGCCATGAAAACCAGCGTTAGAGGCTCCTAACGCTGGTTTTAGGCTACCTCCGGTATTTGGAGTCACTCAAAAAAGGGTCGAACGCTCACTTTTCAGCCGCGACTTTTCCATACCGCAGATCCCCTTACGTAAATTGCGTATCCTATCTTTTCAATGGGATTTTTCTAACTCCGGTATTTAGAGTTGTGTCTGAAGTGAGCGTTAGAATTCTAACGACAAAACTCCAGCCGCAGAAAAAAAGTCAGTAGTTAAGAGCTTTCTGGGCTAACGCCGGTTTATAAAGCTCTTAACTACTGTGCTCTAAAGTACACTAACACCCATAAACTACCTATGTACCCCTAAACCGAGGTCCCCCCACATCGCCGCAACTCGATTACATTTTTTTAACCCCTAATCTGCCGACCGCCACCTACATTATCCTTATGTACCCCTAATCTGCTGCCCCTAACACCGCCGATCCCTATATTATATTTATTAACCCCTAATCTGCCCCCCACAACGTCGCCGCCAGCTACCTACACTTATTAACCCCTAATCTGCCGTCCGCACGCAGCCGCCAGCTACATTATCCCTATGTACCCCTAACATCGCCGACCCCTATATTATATTTATTAACCCCTAACCTGCCCTCCCTAACATCGCCGACACCTAACTTCAATTATTAACCCCTAATCTGCCGACCGAATCTCGCCGCTATTCTAATAAATGTATTAACCCCTAAAGCTAAGTCTAACCCTAACCCTAACACCCCCCTAACTTAAATATAATTTTAATCTAACGAAATGAATTAACTCTTATTAAATAAATTATTCCTATTTAAAGCTAAATACTTACCTGTAAAATAAATCCTAATATAGCTACAACATAAATTATAATTATATTATAGCTATTTTAGGATTAATATTTATTTTACAGGTAACTTTGTATTTATTTTAACCAGGTACAATAGCTATTAAATAGTTAAGAACTATTTAATAGCTAAAATAGTTAAAATAATTACAAATTTACCTGTAAAATAAATCCTAACCTAAGTTACAATTAAACCTAACACTACACTATCAATAAATTAATTAAATAAAATACCTACAATTACCTACAATTAAACCTAACACTACACTATCAATAAATAAATTAAATGCAATACCTACAAATAACTACAATGAAATAAACTAACTAAAGTACAAAAAATAAAAAAGAACTAAGTTACAAAAAATAAAAAAATATTTACAAACATTAGAAAAATATTACAACAATTTTAAACTAATTACACCTACTCTAAGCCCCCTAATAAAATAACAAAGCCCCCCAAAATAAAAAAAATGCCCTACCCTATTCTAAATTACTAAAGTTCAAAGCTCTTTTACCTTACCAGCCCTGAACAGGGCCCTTTGCGGGGCATGCCCCAAGAAATTCAGCTCTTTTGCCTGTAAAAAAAAACATACAATACCCCCCTCCAACATTACAACCCACCACCCACATACCCCTAATCTAACCCAAACCCCCCCTTAAATAAACCTAACACTAAGCCCCTGAAGATCATCCTACCTTGTCTTCACCTCACCGGGTATCACACCGATCCGTCCTGGCTCCAATATCTTCATCCAACCCAAGCGGGGGCTAGACATCCACTGAAGAAGTCCAGAAGAGGGTCCAAAGTATTCATCCTATCCGGGAAGAAGAGTAGATCCGGACCGGCAACCATCATCTTCCAAGCGGCATCTTCTATCTTCATCCGATGAGGACCGGCTCCATCCTAAATACCTCCACCGTGGACCCATCTTGATCCGGCGACGTCCAACTGAAGAATGACGGTTCCTTTAAGGGACGTTATCCAAGATGGCGTCCCTCGAATTCCGATTGGCTGATAGGATTCTATCAGCCAATCGGAATTAAGGTAGGAATATTCTGATTGGCTGAGGGACTCAGCCAATCAGAATCAAGATCAATCCGATTGGCTGATCCAATCAGCCAATCAGATTGAGCTCGCATTCTATTGTCTGATCGGAACAGCCAATAGAATGCGAGCTCAATCTGATTGGCTGATTGGATCAGCCAATCGGATTGAACTTGATTCTGATTTGCTGATTCCATCAGCCAATCAGAATATTCCTACCTTAATTCCGATTGGCTGATAGGATTCTAGGAATTCGAGGGACGCCATCTTGTATGACGTCCCTTAAAGGAACCGTCATTCTTCAGTTGGACGTCGCTGGATGAAGATGGGTCCGCGGTGGAGGTCTTCAGGATGGAGCCGGTCCTCATCGGAGGAAGATAGAAGATGCCGCTTGGAAGATGATGGTTGCCGGTCCGGATCTACTCTTCTTCCCGGATAGGATGAAGACTTTGGACCCTCTTCTGGACTTCTTCAGTGGATGTCTAGCCCCCGCTTGGGTTGGATGAAGATATCGGAGCCAGGACGGATCGGTGTGATACCCGGTGAGGTGAAGACAAGGTAGGATGATCTTCAGGGTCTTAGTGTTAGGTTTATTTAAGGGGGGGTTTGGGTTAGATTAGGGGTATGTGGGTGGTGGGTTGTAATGTTGGGGGGGGTATTGTATGTTTTTTTTTACAGGCAAAAGAGCTGAACTTCTTGGGGCATGCCCCGCAAAGGGCCCTTTTCAGGGCTGGTAAGGTAAAAGAGCTTTGAACTTTAGTAATTTAGAATAGGGTAGGGCATTTTTTTATTTTGGGGGGCTTTGTTATTTTATTAGGGGGCTTAGAGTAGGTGTAATTAGTTTAAAATTGTAAGATTTTTCTGATGTTTGTAAATATTTTTTTATTTTTTGTAACTTAGTTCTTTTTTATTTTTTGTACTTTAGTTAGTTTATTTCATTGTAGTTATTTGTAGGTATTGTATTTAATTAATTTATTGATAGTGTAGTGTTAGGTTTAATTGTAGGTATTTTATTTAATTAATTTATTTATAGTGTAGTGTTAGGTTTAATTGTAGCTTAGGTTAGGATTTATTTTACAGGTAATTTTGTTATTATTTTAACTAGGTAACTATTAAATAGTTCTTAACTATTTAATAGCTATTGTACCTGGTTAAAATAATTACAAAGTTACCTGTAAAATAAATATTAATCCTAAAATAGCTATAATATAATTATAATTTATAGTGTAGCTATATTAGGATTTATTTTACAGGTAAGTATTTAGCTTTAAATAGGAATAATTTATTTAATAAGAGATAATTAATTTACATCTAACGAAATTAATTATCTCTTATTAAATAAATTATTCCTATTTAAAGCTAAATACTTACCTGTAAAATAAATCCTAATATAGCTACACTATAAATTATTATTATATTATAGCTATTTTAGGATTAATATTTATTTTACAGGTAACTTTGTAATTATTTTAACCAGGTACAATAGCTATTAAATAGTTAAGAACTATTTAATAGTTACCTAGTTAAAATAATAACAAAATTACCTGTAAAATAAATCCTAACCTAAGCTACAATTAAACCTAACACTACACTATAAATAAATTAATTAAATAAAATACCTACAATTAAACCTAACACTACACTATCAATAAATTAATTAAATACAATACCTACAAATAACTACAATGAAATAAACTAACTAAAGTACAAAAAATAAAAAAGAACTAAGTTACAAAAAATAAAAAAATATTTACAAACATCAGAAAAATCTTACAATTTTAAGCTAATTACACCTACTCTAAGCCCCCTAATAAAATAACAAAGCCCCCCAAAATAAAAAAAAAATCCCTACCCTAATCTAAATTAAAAAAGTTAACAGCTCTATTACCTTACCAGCCCTTAAAAGGGCTTTTTGCAGGGCATGCCCCAAAGAAATCAGCTCTTTTGCCTGTAAAAAAAAAACACAATACCACCCCCCAACATTACAACCCACCACCCACATACCCCTACTCTAACCCAAACCCCCCTTAAATAAACCTAACACTACCCCCCTGAAGATCTCCCTACCTTGAGTTGTCTCTTTACCCAGCCGAGCACCGATGGACCAAAAGAAGACATCCGGAGCGGCAGAAATCTTCATAATATTCGGGCAGAAGAGGACATCCGGACCGGCAGACATCTTCATCCAAGCGGCATCTTCTATCTTCATCCATCCGACAAGGAGCGGCTCCATCTTCAAGACCTCCGGCGCGGAACATCCTTCTTCAACGACGACTAGATGACGAATGAAGCCTTTAAGTGACGTCATCCAAGATGGCGTCCCTCGAATTCTGATTGGCTGATAGGATTCTATCAGCCAATCGGAATTAAGGTAGGAAAAATCTGATTGGCTGATTGAATCAGCCAATCAGATTCAAGTTTAATCGGATTGGCTGATCCAATCAGCCAATCAGATTGAGCTTGCATTCTATTGGCTGATCGGAACAGCTGATTTCTTTGGGGCATGCCCCGCAAAAAGCCCTTTTAAGGGCTGGTAAGGTAATAGTGCTGTTAACTTTTTTAATTTAGATTAGGGTAGGGATTTTTTTTTATTTTGGGGGGCTTTGTTATTTTATAATGGGGCTTAGAGTAGGTGTAATTAGCTTAAATTCTTGTAATCTTTTTTATTTTTTGTAATTTAGTTTAGTTTATTTAATTGTAGGTAATTGTAGTTAATGTATTTAATTAATTTATTGATAGTGTAGTGTTAGGTTTAATTGTAACTTAGGTTAGGATTTATTTTACAGGTAATTTTGTAATTATTTTTAACTAGGTAGGTATTAAATAGTTAATAACTATTTAATAGCTATTGTACCTAGTTAAAATAAATACAAAGTTGCCTGTAAAATAAATATAAATCCTAAAATAGCTACAATATAATTATTTGTTATATTGTAGCTATATTAGGGTTTATTTTACAGGTAAGTATTTAGCTTTAAATAGGAATACTTTATTTAATAAGAGTTAATTTATTTCGTTAGAATAAAATTATATTTAACTTAGGGGGGTGTTAGGGTTAGACTCAGCTTTAGGGGGTTAATACATTTATTATAGTATCGGCGAGGTCCGGTCGGCAGAATAGGGGTTAATTCTTGAAGGCCTAGATTTAGAGTTTGGCGGTAGCCATGAAAACCAGCGTTAGAGGCTCCTAACGCTGGTTTTAGGCTACCTCCGGTATTTGGAGTCACTCAAAAAAGGGTCGAACGCTCACTTTTCAGCCGCGACTTTTCCATACCGCAGATCCCCTTACGTAAATTGCGTATCCTATCTTTTCAATGGGATTTTTCTAACTCCGGTATTTAGAGTTGTGTCTGAAGTGAGCGTTAGAATTCTAACGACAAAACTCCAGCCGCAGAAAAAAAGTCAGTAGTTAAGAGCTTTCTGGGCTAACGCCGGTTTATAAAGCTCTTAACTACTGTGCTCTAAAGTACACTAACACCCATAAACTACCTATGTACCCCTAAACCGAGGTCCCCCCACATCGCCGCAACTCGATTAAATTTTTTTAACCCCTAATCTGCCGACCGCCACCTACATTATCCTTATGTACCCCTAATCTGCTGCCCCTAACACCGCCGATCCCTATATTATATTTATTAACCCCTAATCTGCCCCCCACAACGTCGCCGCCAGCTACCTACACTTATTAACCCCTAATCTGCCGTCCGCACGCAGCCGCCAGCTACATTATCCCTATGTACCCCTAACATCGCCGACCCCTATATTATATTTATTAACCCCTAACCTGCCCTCCCTAACATCGCCGACACCTAACTTCAATTATTAACCCCTAATCTGCCGACCGAATCTCGCCGCTATTCTAATAAATGTATTAACCCCTAAAGCTAAGTCTAACCCTAACCCTAACACCCCCCTAACTTAAATATAATTTTAATCTAACGAAATGAATTAACTCTTATTAAATAAATTATTCCTATTTAAAGCTAAATACTTACCTGTAAAATAAATCCTAATATAGCTACAACATAAATTATAATTATATTATAGCTATTTTAGGATTAATATTTATTTTACAGGTAACTTTGTATTTATTTTAACCAGGTACAATAGCTATTAAATAGTTAAGAACTATTTAATAGCTAAAATAGTTAAAATAATTACAAATTTACCTGTAAAATAAATCCTAACCTAAGTTACAATTAAACCTAACACTACACTATCAATAAATTAATTAAATAAAATACCTACAATTACCTACAATTAAACCTAACACTACACTATCAATAAATAAATTAAATGCAATACCTACAAATAACTACAATGAAATAAACTAACTAAAGTACAAAAAATAAAAAAGAACTAAGTTACAAAAAATAAAAAAATATTTACAAACATTAGAAAAATATTACAACAATTTTAAACTAATTACACCTACTCTAAGCCCCCTAATAAAATAACAAAGCCCCCCAAAATAAAAAAAATGCCCTACCCTATTCTAAATTACTAAAGTTCAAAGCTCTTTTACCTTACCAGCCCTGAACAGGGCCCTTTGCGGGGCATGCCCCAAGAAATTCAGCTCTTTTGCCTGTAAAAAAAAACATACAATACCCCCCTCCAACATTACAACCCACCACCCACATACCCCTAATCTAACCCAACCCCCCCCTTAAATAAACCTAACACTAAGCCCCTGAAGATCATCCTACCTTGTCTTCACCTCACCGGGTATCACACCGATCCGTCCTGGCTCCAATATCTTCATCCAACCCAAGCGGGGGCTAGACATCCACTGAAGAAGTCCAGAAGAGGGTCCAAAGTATTCATCCTATCCGGGAAGAAGAGTAGATCCGGACCGGCAACCATCATCTTCCAAGCGGCATCTTCTATCTTCATCCGATGAGGACCGGCTCCATCCTAAATACCTCCACCGTGGACCCATCTTGATCCGGCGACGTCCAACTGAAGAATGACGGTTCCTTTAAGGGACGTTATCCAAGATGGCGTCCCTCGAATTCCGATTGGCTGATAGGATTCTATCAGCCAATCGGAATTAAGGTAGGAATATTCTGATTGGCTGAGGGACTCAGCCAATCAGAATCAAGTTCAATCCGAGTGGCTGATCCAATCAGCCAATCAGATTGAGCTCGCCTTCTATTGTCTGATCGGAACAGCCAATAGAATGCGAGCTCAATCTGATTGGCTGATTGGATCAGCCAATCGGATTGAACTTGATTCTGATTTGCTGATTCCATCAGCCAATCAGAATATTCCTACCTTAATTCCGATTGGCTGATAGGATTCTAGGAATTCGAGGGACGCCATCTTGTATGACGTCCCTTAAAGGAACCGTCATTCTTCAGTTGGACGTCGCTGGATGAAGATGGGTCCGCGGTGGAGGTCTTCAGGATGGAGCCGGTCCTCATCGGAGGAAGATAGAAGATGCCGCTTGGAAGATGTTGGTTGCCGGTCCGGATCTACTCTTCTTCCCGGATAGGATGAAGACTTTGGACCCTCTTCTGGACTTCTTCAGTGGATGTCTAGCCCCCGCTTGGGTTGGATGAAGATATCGGAGCCAGGACGGATCGGTGTGATACCCGGTGAGGTGAAGACAAGGTAGGATGATCTTCAGGGTCTTAGTGTTAGGTTTATTTAAGGGGGGGTTTGGGTTAGATTAGGGGTATGTGGGTGGTGGGTTGTAATGTTGGGGGGGGGTATTGTATGTTTTTTTTTACAGGCAAAAGAGCTGAACTTCTTGGGGCATGCCCCGCAAAGGGCCCTTTTCAGGGCTGGTAAGGTAAAAGAGCTTTGAACTTTAGTAATTTAGAATAGGGTAGGGCATTTTTTTATTTTGGGGGGCTTTGTTATTTTATTAGGGGGCTTAGAGTAGGTGTAATTAGTTTAAAATTGTAAGATTTTTCTGATGTTTGTAAATATTTTTTTATTTTTTGTAACAGTTCTTTTTTATTTTTTGTACTTTAGTTAGTTTATTTCATTGTAGTTATTTGTAGGTATTGTATTTAATTAATTTATTGATAGTGTAGTGTTAGGTTTAATTGTAGGTATTTTATTTAATTAATTTATTTATAGTGTAGTGTTAGGTTTAATTGTAGCTTAGGTTAGGATTTATTTTACAGGTAATTTTGTTATTATTTTAACTAGGTAACTATTAAATAGTTCTTAACTATTTAATAGCTATTGTACCTGGTTAAAATAATTACAAAGTTACCTGTAAAATAAATATTAATCCTAAAATAGCTATAATATAATAATAATTTATAGTGTAGCTATATTAGGATTTATTTTACAGGTAAGTATTTAGCTTTAAATAGGAATAATTTATTTAATAAGAGATAATTAATTTCGTTAGATGTAAATTATATTTAATTTAGGGGGGTGTTAGTGTTAGGGTTAGACTTAGCTTTAGGGGTTAATACATTTATTAGAATAGTGGTGAGCTCCAGTCGGCAGATTAGGGGTTAATAATTGAAGTTAGGTGTCGGCGATGTTAGGGAGGGCAGATTAGGCGTTAATACTATTTATTATAGGGTTAGTGAGGCGGATTAGGGGTTAATAACTTTATTATAGTAGCGCTCAGGTCCGCTCGGCAGATTAGGGGTTAATAAGTGTAGGCAGGTGGAGGCGACGTTGTGGGGGGCAGATTAGGGGTTAATAAATATAATATAGGGGTCGGCGATGTTAGGGCAGCAGATTAGGGGTACATAGGGATAATGTAAGTAGCGGCGGTTTACGGAGCGGCAGATTAGGGGTTAATAATAATATGCAGGTGTCAGCGATAGTGGGGGCGGCAGATTAGGGGTTAATAAGTGTAAGGCTAGGGGTGTTTAGACTCGGGGTACATGTTAGGGTGTTAGGTGCAGACGTAGGAAGTGTTTCCGCATAGCAAACAATGGGGCTGCGTTAGGAGCTGAACGCGGCTTTTTTGCAGGTGTTAGGTTTTTTTTCAGCTCAAACAGCCCCATTGTTTTCTATGGGTGAATCGTGCACGAGCACGTTTTTGAGGCTGGCCGCGTCCGTAAGCAACTCTGGTATCGAGAGTTGAAGCTGCGTTAAATATGCTCTACGCTCCTTTTTTGGAGCCTAACGCAGCCTTTATGTGGACTCTCAATACCAGAGTTATTTTTATGGTGCGGCCAGAAAAAAGCTGGCGTTAGCTTTTTGGGTCGTTACCGACAAAACTCTAAATCTAGCCGGAAGTTAGGTGGCGGCGATGTTAGGGAGGGCAGATTAAGGGTTAATACTATTTATTATAGGGTTTGCGAGGCGGGAGTGCGGAGGTTTAGGGGTTAATACATTTATTAGAGTGGCGGCGACATTGGGGGGGCAGATTTGGGGTTAATAAATATTATGTAGGTGTCGGCGATGTTAGGGGCAGCAAATTAGGGGTACATAGGTATAATGTAGGTTGCGGCGGTGTCCGGAGCGGCAGATTAGGGGTTAATAGTGTAATGAAGGGGTCAGTGATAGCGGGGGGCGGCAGATTAGGGGTTAATAAGTGTAAGGTTAGGGGTGTTTAGACTTGGGGTACATGTTAGGGTGTTAGGTGCAGACTTAGAAAGTGTTTCCCGATAGGAAACAATGGGGCTGCGTTAGGAGCTTAACGCTGCTTTTTTGCAGGTGCTAGGTTTTTTTTCTGCCCAAAATGCCCCATTGTTTCCTATGGGGGAATCGTGCACGAGCACGTTTTTCCAGGTAGCCGCTACCGTAAGCAACGCTGGTATTGAGAGTTGAAGTGGCGGTAAATATGCCTGTACGCTCCCTTTTTGGAGCCTAACGCAGCCCTTCAGAGAACTCTAAATACCAGCGTTGTTTAGAAGCAGCACTAGAAAAAAAACACGCGTAGCTAACGCACCCCTTTGGCCGCAAAACTCTAAATCTAGCCGTATGTTATTTAAGACATGTGTGTGCCTCTTCTCCACTAAAGTTTCTACCTATCTACCATAGAGTGCACCCAGGCATAGTTACGTACAGTGATTGCTTGGATCCACAAACTTGGCTCTATATATATATATATATATATATATATATATATATATATATATATGTGTGTGTATGTGTATATATGTGACACAGGTTTTCTGACTACCATTATCCCTGGTTTATTGACCAACTGGACTGTAATAAACAGTCTGGGATTAAACCTCATTTAACGTTCACTTTTTAGGTTGCTTAAATGATGATGGGGCTGTGCAGCTGCAAAATACAATATTTTAGGACACTTTGAAATAGAGAATGTTTTAAAAACTATCATCTGGCCAATTTCTGAGCAAATGAACCTAGAACACAGTTTATAGAGGGCGCTATAACAAAGCAAATAATAAAATCAATAAAATCAAATTCAAAACAATATACACATTCGGTTAAACAGTGACAAGTAAAAACACACAAATCACCCTTCGATGATTAAGACACAGTCCCCAATATCCAAAGTTTAATATGAACAGGAAAACAAAGGGTTCATCAGCAGGTTCATGACGGCTGCACTCCTCTTCTCGGGAACAGTAGGTAAAATCTTCTATATCTAACAAGCAAAAGAGAGGCACCTTATGTGTGTATCAATCAGTAGTCCACGAGAAGGACAAAGATTGTTAAAGGGACATAATACTCATATGCTAAATCACTTGAAACTGATGCAGTATAACTGTAAAAAGCTGACAGGAAAATATCACCTGAGCATCTCTATGTAAAAAAGGAAGATATTTTACCTCACAATCTCCTCAGCTCAGCAGAGTTAGTTCTGTGTAAAAAGTTATACTTCACCTGCTCCCAGCTGCAGGTAAAAATAAAAAAAAAATGAAGAAATGAACAGCAGCCAATCAGCATCAGCAGTGCTGAGGTCATGAACTCTTACTGTGATCTCATGAGATTTCACTTAACTCTCATGAGATTTCATAGTAAACTTCCTTTACCTGATTGGTGAAATAATATGAGAGTTCACGATGCTCATCCCTTCAGATGTCCTAGGACAGACACACTAAACTGCTGCTTAGAAATCCTTTACAATGAGAGGTGGCTACTGAGGAACTTTTGAGGTAAAATATCTTTCTTTTTTACATAGAGATGCTCAGGTGATATTTTCTAGTCAGCTTTTTACAGCTATGCTGCATCACTTTCAAGTGTTTAAACATTTGGGTATTATGGCCCTTTAAGCAAAAAGAGTACTCACATTTACACAGAGCACTCGTACGTGCTGGTAGGTGCAGGCTGATGATTTCAGGTGTATCAGCTCACCTACTCCCGGTCACTGCAAATGTCCCAGGGTTCCTTTAAGATCTCAAACCACACTTTACTTCAATTAAAGTGGTATGTAGGTTTGTACATATAAGGGTTGTACACACTGAGTGTTAAAAGTTAGTTTATTAAAACCAAATTAAAACATTACAATGTGTAAAACTGGAGGCATAAAGATGCTCCCCCACATCATGCAACTCGTTTCTCAGCAGAGAGCCGTTTCATCAGGCATAACAAGCCAAACTAAACTGCACTTATTTAAATGCAGTCACAACCAATCAAATTGTTAAAAGACAGATGTAAAATATATATCATAATCAGCTCATTTTGGTATTGTGCAAGTTGCAGCAATCAATCAATATGGCAAAACATCTTTGTTGCAAAGAATTTAAAAATTAGACACAATTGTACAGCAATATCATCTAGTGGATTACAGAAATATGGACGGCTTGATGATCCCCTATAGTTACACATTCTATATTTAATGCACTTGTGTACAACAATTACATTCATTACTTTATAGGACATTGTGTATCTAAGTCAATCCGATCCCATCTGTAAACAAGAGAACACAATGGACCACTGGTTATTGGTCAAATGTTGCAACAGCAGGTAATTGTTGATCACAATATTAGCATCCCCAAGCACCAACCAATACAAACAGATGCGCCGTGAGTTTGTTAATAACCAGAACTACCTCCTAATTATGCTAATGCCGATCACGTGACCATGAGTTACCCGAATACATGATCCGGATCAGCCAATAATAATAATAAGTATATGTGCACAAAAATGTAATAACTTTAAGTGTTGGTATAAGTGAATATCCTAAGTGGTAGACACCCTCGATAAGGGCGTCACTGATCATTTATGGTGGTATCACTGTGAGCAGTGTATATCTTCAAGATCTAAAATGATCTAAATGTGAAGGGAAGTGCTACATAATAATGTAGTTACAAGTGATAAATTGAAAAAGTAACATATTATACATTAAGTTGACCGATTACCATATATATGGATATAACAGTATAATGTACTATGGAATGTAGACTAAAAAGCATTGTATCGTGGTGTCATATCAAAATATGAGTGTTGTAAGATCTCTAAAAAGATATCTGTTAGATGTGATTCAGGTGTGATGACTAAAACAAAATAAGGGTGCAATATGGACAAAAGGTGTGTCACAACCCCCTAGAGGGGAAACATGGTAGCAGTGATGACTTCTGGCCTTTAAACTTAAATTTGATTACCCCCTACTATCCTATCTTAATGACCTATGGATGGTGGAAATATATTCAGTGTAGTATCAGTATGCTAAAGTTGGGTGATAATAATCCATCTTTAAACAACTCTTATACCTACTATGATACAAATAATGATAATAAAGTGAACCACTAAAATGGTTCCATAATGTGTGTAATATGTGTAAGACATGTGGGTGATGTGATGAAAGGTGCTATGTATGATAACAAAATCTAAAAGATGGTGCATTATAGAAATAGACACAAGGTGTCACTGTCCCCCTGTTAGAAATAACATGGAGGCAGTGATCACAACGGACTAGTGTTTATTAATTGGCAAAGGAGCCCTACTATCCTATCTATCTAAAACCAATATTTGATCAAGGTTCTAAATAATCTGAGTGTAAACCTACTAAATTTTAATATGTACTGGTATATCCATATATATGGTAATCTGTCAATTTAGTGTATAATATGTTACTTTTTCATCTTATCACTTGTAACTACATTATTATGTAGCACTAAACTTCACATTTAGACCATGTTAAATATTGATGCTATACACTGCTCACAGGGATACCACCATAAATGATCAGTAACCCCCTTATTGAGGGTGTCTACCACTTAGGATATTCACTTATACCAACACTTAAAGTTATTAAATTTTTGTGTGCATATACTTATTATTATTGGCTGATCTGGATCATGCGATCGGTTAACTCATGGTCACATGATTGGCATTAGCATAATCAGGAAGTAGTTCTGGTTGTTAACAAACAGATGGTGGATCTGTTTGTATTAGTTGGTGCTTGGGGATGCCTAATATTGCGATCAACCATTACCTATATTGCTGTTGCAACATTTTCCCACTAATCCGTGGTCTGTCGTATTCTCTTGTTTACAGATGGATCGGATTGATTTAGATACACAATGTCCTATACAGTAATGACTGTGATTGTTGTGTACACAAGTGCATTGAATATAGAATGTGTAACTATAGGGGGTCATCAAGCCACCCATATTTCTGTAATCCACTTGATGATATTGCTGTACGATTGTATCTAATTTTTCAATTCTTTGTAACAAAGATGATCTGCTATGTTGTTTGATTGTTGCAACTTGAACTATACCAAAATGAGCTGATTACGATATACACTTTACATCTGTGTTTTAACAATTTGATTAGTTGTGACTGCATTTAAATAAGTTAGATATCGTACCTTTGGCCAATTTGATATTTTTTGGTATGGTATTTATGATATTTTGCAGATGCACTAAGTGCTACCTCAGATCCCAGGCAATTACCTAACTGGTGCATATGTGGTGCATTAGGTTGTCTGTTAGTTAAACGTTTGTACCAGTGCATATTTACCAATCAGCAGATAAGTACACTTTGAGATCCGCAAATTGGATATTTTAAAAACACCAACTTCTCTCTCAGAGGTACCTGTGTGTGTGTATGTGTGTGTGCGTGTATTTATGCATTAGACCATGATCAATTATCAGCACAGTAGCTGGCACTCTGTGGGCCGTAAATATGTATCAATTAATTCAGATTATCCTAGCTTTGTGAAGGAATATTCTAGATTTTATTAAAGTTACAGAGATGAGTATTTTTCTTTCCTTCTCTTTTACTACTTAAAAAGCTTTTGGCAAGCATAAAGATATATTACAGGCAAGTAAAAACAAAGAACATGATAATAACCAATGAAGAACAAGTATTCAAATTAGCAGATGAAATCAACCAATGAGAAGAGTCATAGTGCCCACATTCTGTCCAAATAGTCCCTAATCCTCCTCTTTCTTCTTTTTAAGCGAACTGGAAGAAGATTCAACAGTAAAGAAAACATTAGGATGAAGGATCCACCGATGAAAAAACTGGAAAAAACCATAGATGAAACAAAGGAACATTTTGTATAACAGAGATGAACAATTGGGCAGCAACTTGAAGATGAAACTTGATAGGAAGATCAATGCTTTGTAGAAGATCCAAAACCAGGAAAAGGAGTTCGTAACTGGGGTGTTGGATGTTTTGGAAACCTGGACAAGATGAAATACAATAACAATAACATAATTTATGTAAGAACTTATCTGATAAATTCATTTCTTTCATATTGGCAAGAGTCCATGAGCTAGTGATGTATGGGATATACAATCCTACCAGGAGGGGCAAGGTTTCCCAAACCTCAAAATACCTATAAATGCACCCCTCACCACACCCACAATTCAGTTTAACGAATAGCCAAGTAGTGGGGTGATAAAGAACGGAGTAAAAAGCATAAAGAAAGAAATTTGGAATAATTGTGCTTTATACAAAAAAAATCATAACCACCAAAAAAAGGGTGGGCCTCATGGACTCTTGCCAATATGAAAGAAATAAATTTATCAGGTAAGTTCTTACATAAATTATGTTTTCTTTCATGTAATTGACAAGAGTCCATGAGCTAGTGACGTATGGGATATCAAATACCCAAGATGTGGAACTCCACGCAAGAGTCACTAGAGAGGTAGGGATAAAAATAAACAGCCAAATGCTGAAAAAATAATCCACAACCCAAAATATAAGTTATTCTCATGAAGAAAAGAAAAACTTAAACCATCAGCAGAAGAATCAGACTGAAACAGCTGACTGAAGAACTTTTCTACCAAAAACTGCTTCAGAAGAAGCAAATACATCAAAACAGTAGAATTTAGTAAATGTATGCAAAGAGGACCAAGTCGCTGCTTTGCAAATCTGATGAACTGAAGCTTCATTCTTAAAAGCCCACGAAGTGGAGACTGATCTAGTAGAATGAGCTGTAATTCTCTGAGGAGGGGCTTGACCCAACTCCAAATAAGCTTGAAGAATCAAAAGCTTTAACCAGGAGGCCAAGGAAATAGCAGAGGCTTTCTGACCTTTCCTTGGACCAGGAAATATGACAAATAGACTAGAAGTCTTTCTGAAATCTTTAGTAGCTTCAACATAATATTTCAAAGCTCTTACCACATCCAAAGAATGTAAAGATCTTTCCAAAGGATTCTTAGGATTAGGACACAAAGAAGGAACAACAATTTCTCTACTAATGTTGTTAGAATTCACAACCTTAGGTAAAAATTCAAATGAAGTCCACAAAACCGCCTTATCCTGATAAAAAATCAGAAAAGGAGATTCACAAGAAAGAGCAGATAGCTCAGACACTCTTCTAGCAGAAGAGATGGCCAAAAGGAACAATACTTTCCAAGAAAGTAGCTTAATGTCCAAAGAATGCATAGGCTCAAACGGAGGCGCCTGTAACACCTTCAAAACCAAATTAAGACTCCAAGGAGGAGAAATTGATTTAATGATGGGCTTAATACAAACTAAAGCCTGTACAAAACAGTGAATATCAGGAAGTTTAGCAATCTTTCTGCAAAATAAAACTGAAAGAGCAGAGATTTGTCCCTTCAAGGAACTTGCAGACAAACCCTTATCCAAACCATCCTGGAGAAACTGTAAAATTCTAGGAATTCTGAAAGAATGCCAAGAGAATTTATGAAATGTAAATCTTCCAAACTCGATAATAAATCTTCCTAGAGACAGATTTACGAGCTTGTAACATAGTTTTAAATACTGAGTCAGAGAAACCTCTATGACTTAATACTAAGCGTTCAATTTCCATACCTTCAAATTTAATGATTTGAGATCCTGATGGAAAAACGGACCTTGAGACAGTAGGTCCGGCCTTAACGGAAGTGGCCAAGGTTGGCAACTGGACATCTGAACAAGATCCATATACCAAAACCTGTGGGGCCATGCTGGAGCCACCAGCAACACAAACAATTGTTCCATGATGATTTTGGAGATCACTCTCGGAAGAAGAACTAGAGGCGGGAAGATATAAGCAGGATGATAACAGCAAGGAAGTGCCAGCGCATCCACTGCTTCCACCTGAGAATCCCTGGACCTGGACAGGTATCTGGGAAGTTTCTTGTTTAGATGAGAGGCCATCAGATCTATTTCTGGAAGACCCTACATCTGAACAATCTGAGAAAATACATCCGGATGGAGAGACCACTCCCCTGGATGTAAAGTCTGACGGCTGAGATAATCCACCTCCCAATTGTCTACACCTGGGATATGAACCACAGAAATTAGACAAGAGCTGGATTCCACCCAAACAAGTATCCGAGATACTTCTTTCATAGCTAGGGGACTGCGAGACCCACCCTGATGATTGACATATGCCACCATTGTGATATTGTCTGTCTGAAAACAAATGAACTGTTCTCTCTTCAACAGAGGCCAAAACTGAAGAACTCTGAGAATTGCACGGAGTTCTAAAATATTGATTGGTAATCTCGCCTCTTGAGATTTCCAAAGTCCTTGTGCTGTCAGAGATCCCCAGACAGCTCCCCAACCTGAAAGACTCGCATCTGTTGTGATCACAGTCCAGGTTGGCCAAACAAAAGAGGCCCCTTGAACTAAACACTGGTGATTTAACCACCACGTCAGAGAGTGTCGAATATTGAGATTTAAGGATATTAATTGTGATATCTTTGTATAATCCCGGCACCATTGATTCAGCATGCAAAGCTGAAGAGCAAAAGGAATCGAGCAAAAGGAATCCGATGCTGCAGTCATGAGGCCTAAAACTTCCATGCACATAGCCACTGAAGAGAATGACTGAGACTGAAGGCGCCGACATGCTGCAACCAATTTCAAACGTCTCTTGTCTGTTAGAGACAGAGTCATGGACACTGAATCTATCTGGAAACCTAAAAAGGTGACCCTTGTCTGAGGAATCAAAAAACTTTTTGGTAAATTGATCCTCCAACCATGTTTTTGAAGAAACAACACAAGTTGATTTGTGTGAGTGAGATTGTGAGATTCTGCAGAACGTAAAGACTGATCTAATACCAAGATATTGTCCAAATAAGGAAACACTGCAATACCCTGTTTTCTGATTACAGAGAGTAGGGCACCCAGAACCTTTGAAAAGATTCTTGGAGCTGTTGCTAGGTCAAATGGAAGAGCAACAAATTGGTAATGCTTGTCTAGAAAAGAGAATCTCAGGAACTGATAATGTTTTGGATGAATCGGAATATGAAGGTAAGCATCCTGCAAGTCTATTGTAGACATATGATGTCCTTGCTGAACAAAAGGCAGAATAGTCCTTATAGTCACCATCTTGAAAGTTGGTACTCTTACATAACGATTCAAAATTTCAGATCCAGAACTGGTCTGCAAGAATTTTCTTTCTTTGGGACAATGAATAGATTTGAATAAAACCCCAGGCCTTGTTCCTGAAAATGAACCAGCATGATTACCCCTGAAACCTCCAGATCTGAAACACACTTCAGGAAAGCCTGAGCTTTTACTGGATTTACTGGTATGTGTGAGAGAAAAAATCTTCTCATAGGAGGTCTTACTCTGAATCCAATTCAGTACCCCTGAGAGACAATGCTCTGAATCCATTGATTTTGGACAGAATTTATCCAAACATCCTTGAAAAACCTTAATCTGCCCCCTACCAGCTGAGCTGGAATGAGGGCCGCACCTTCATGCAGACTTAGGGGCTGACTTTGGTTTATTAAAAGGATTGGATTTATTCCAATTTGAGGAAGGCTTCCAATTGGAAACAGATTCCTTGGGGGAAGGATTAGGTTTTTGTTCCTTTTTTTGACGAAAGGAACGAAAACGATTAGAAGCCTTAGATTTATCCTTAGGTTTTTTTATCCTGAGGCAAAAAAAATTCCTTTCCCCTCAGTAACAATTGAAATAATAGAATCCAACTGAGAATCAAATAAATTATTACCTTGGAAAGAAAGAGATAGCAATCTAGACTTAGATGTCATATCAGCATTCCAAGATTTAAGCCACAAGTTGCTTCTAGCTAAAATAGCTAAAGACATTGATCTAACAACAATTTTGATAATATCAAAAATGGCATCACAAATAAAATAATTAGCATGTTGCAGTAAGCGAACAATGCTAGATATCTCAGAATCCAATTCTTGTTGCGCTAAATTCTCAAACCAAAAAGTTGAAGCAGCTGCAACATCAGCCAAAGTAATTGCAGGCCTAAGAAGATGACCTGAATATAAATAGGCTTTCCTTAGAAAAGATTCAATCTTCCTATCTAAAGGATCTTTAAAGGAAGTACTATCTTCCATAGGAATAGTGGTTCATTTATCAAGAGTAGAAATAGTCCCATCAACTTTGGGGATTTTTTCCCAAAACTCTATTGCAATTGCTGGTAAAGGATACAATTTTTTAAACCTTGCAGAAGGATTAAAAGGTGTACCTCACTTATTCCTTTCCTTAGAAATCATGTCAGAAATAGCATCAGGAATAGGAAAAACCTCTGGAGTAACCACAGTAGGTTTAAAAACAGCATTTAAATGTTTACTGGCTTTAATATGAAGAAGTCTAGCTTCCTCAATATCAAAAGTAATTAACACTTCTTTTAACAAAAAACGCATATACTCTATTTTAAATAAATAAGTAGATTTGTCAGTGTCAATATCTGAGGAAGGATCTTCTGAATCAGATAGATCCTCATCAGAGGTGGATAAATCATTATGCTGTCAGTCATTTGAAATTTCATCAACTGTATCAGAAGTTTTAACCCCTTAATGACCACAATGTACCCTGTATGTCACTGGTCGTTAAGGGGTTTTTCAGGACATAATAGCACAAGTCTAGCAAGAACACGCTATTAATGCCCTCCCTAGAGCAGGCTTTGGAGAATAGAGCAGTCTCAATGCTGGTGGAAAGACCACGCTATAAAACAATCAAGTCCCAAAAAAAGGCCAGCGACATACAGGGTACGTCGCTGGTCCTTAAGAGGTTAAAAGACCTCTTACGCTTATTAGAATGTGGAAATGCAGACAAAGTCTTCTGAATAGAATCAGTAACAAATTCTTTAAAATTCATAGGTATATCATGTACATTAGAAGTTGAGGGAACTGCAACCGGCAATGTACTATTACAGATGGAAACTCTATCTGCATGTAAAAGTTTATCATGACAACTATTACAAATGACATTTGGAGATATAATCTCCACAATTTTACAACAAATGCACTTAGCTTTGGTAGGACCGATGACAGGCAGCAAAGTTCCAGCAGATACTTCTGAGGCAGGATCAGATTGAGACATCTTGCAAAATTTAAAAGAAAAAACAACATATAAAGCAAAATTATCAATTTCCTTATATGACAGTTTCAGGAATGGGAAAAAAAGCAAATAGCATAGCCCTCTGACATAGCAAGAGGCAAAAGCAATGGGGCAATAAATAATTAAAAAAATTGGGTGCCAACTATGACGCACAATGTAACTGAAATTTTTTTTGGTGCCAACCATTTCCGGAAATGACACACTCGCGTCACTAGCGACGCCACCCTGTGTTATCCCCTGCGTCAAGTATGACGCCGGAAATGACGAACTAGCATCAACGGACGTGTCTTTCGTGCCAAAAATCTTTTCCTGCCAAGAATGACGCAATAAAGTGTAGCATTAAGTGCACCCGCAAGCCTAAGACAGCCTGCAATTTGAACAAGTAGTCAATTGAAAAAAAGACTAAACCCCAGGTAAGAAAAATATTTCTCAATATTAACTTTCCCAAATATGAAACTGACAATCTGCAAAAGGAAATACATGAACCTGACTCATGGCAAATATAAGTACAATACATATATTTAGAACTTTATATAAATGCATAAAGTGCCAAACCATAGCTGAGGTGTCTTAAGAAATAAAAACATACTTACCCAAAGACACCCATCCACATATAGCAGATAGCCAAACCAGTACTGAAACAGTTATCAGTAGAGGTAAAGGTATATGAGAGTATATTGTCGATCTGAAAAGGGAGGTATGAGATGAATCTCTACGACCGATAACAGAGAACCCATGAAAAAGACCCCCGTTAGGAGGGAGGGAAAATACTTGTCTTTTTCTTTAATATATCTAGATTATTCCTTCACAAAGCTAGGATAATCAGAAGTTTATTACAAGCACAAAGACTCCTATTTTGCTAACTTAAAGCTAAATAGATTAAAGGATTAAATAAGAGGCAGCATGAGAAATAGGTTTGAAATAGAACTGTTTAAAGGTAGAGTCTGAAGACCATTCAACAGCAGAAAGGATATCATAAAGAGAGGAAGATTTTAAGAATGCTTTAGAGGCAGAGTTGAGGAGAGGAAGAAGATCTGAGTGAAGAGGTTCTGGTTTCATATATTCTGAGATATGAGGCTACACAGAGATTGGGATGATCAGGAAAAAATGGATAAAAGTTTGATTTTGAGAAACATTTGGTTCTGCGGTAGAGTAATTAGGTGACACCAAAAGGGGAAAACATTTTGGAATTTATGTCAATAGCCTTTACATCAGAAACTCTGCAAAAGGACAGGAGACAGAGAAGAGTGGCTAATTTAGCGGAGAGTTGTTTGAGAGAAAGATCAGAGCTGGAGGGCCAATTATTTAAGAAAGAAATGACACGATATAGATCCCAGAAAAAGGAATATATAGGAGCAGGGGGATTTTTTAATCTGATGACTTTTAATAAGTGACAAATATGAGGATGACGACCAATGGGAATATCATTGAAAAAATCATGAGAGGCAGAAATGGTGGAACGGGCCAAATTAATGGATCTATAAGTGAGACCATTATCAAAAAGAGAAGAAAGGGGCTGAAATGGCATCCAGGTGTCTTCGTTAACACCAGCTAGACCATTTAGACCAAGCTGAGAGATAAGCTTTTTTGGTACCGGGAGCCCAGGACTCCTGAAGGAGAGACTGAGACCTTTCCAAAAGTCCCTCGAGGACCCAATTGCCCCTGAAATTGCCCATGCTACCAGATTGAGGGATCCATCTGAGGAGAGGGTGAGGGTTCCTGGAAGGGTTCAGGAGGAGATTGGGGAGGGATGGAATTAGGAAGGGAGGGAGAAAGGACAATTCTAAGAGAGAGGGGTACCAGGACTGAGTTGGCTAAAGGGGAGCAATTAGGAGAAGAGAAATTTGAGCTCTGTGAAGGTGAGTAAGAGTCCTGGGGATCATGGAAAAGGGAGGGAAGCATAAGCGTTTTGAGCTGGCCAAGGTTGAAGGAAGCCACCTACAACTGCGGCTTCTGGATCTGGATGCCAATTGAAAAAGGTTTAATCTGATAATTGGATCTGGAGGCAAAAAGATGTGAAGGGACCTCTCAGGGAGGCAAGGGAAAGGAAATTTTTGGGAAGAAATTTCCAATTGCTGGAATCCTGAAGATAGCGAGAACTCCATTCCGCTGCTGAATTGGAGAGACTGGAATGTATTCGGCTTGAATGGAAATATTGTTTTGTAAACAATGATGAACACAATCTTTGGTAATCTCTGAGAGAGCTTTGGATTTGGTACCTCCCAAATTATATCTCGCAGCAGAAATGTTGTCCATGCGAAGGATCACAGAAATGTGAGCTAAATCTTTTATAAAGCTCTTGATTGCAAGGGAAGCCACGCGTAATTCCTTGCAATTTATATGAAGAAGTCTCTCTGCATTTTTCCATTTTCCACCTGTAATAAGAGAGCCAAAATGGGCACCCCAACCAGAGTTGCTTGCATCGGCTTCTATAACTAGTTCTGGGGAGTTGCCGAAAATTGTTCTGCTGTTCCAGGCATCCATGTGGATTAGCCACCAAAGTAATTCTTGAAAAGCTTTCAGAGAGAGAGAAATGGGGTGGGCATATGAGAGACCTTTGCAAAGAAAATATATTTTGAGACGTTGAAGAGCCCGGTAGTGGAGGGGAGCTAGATAGATAGCTTGGATAGTGGAGGAGAGGAGACCAATGATGATTTTTTATTGCAAAGATTTTTTTCTTGTGGAAGACTGAGGGTAGATGAGAGGGTGTTTATTTGAAAACCCAAGAAAATTAAGTTCTGAGTAGGAGTAAGGATGGATTTCACTTTGTTTATTAGAAATCCAAGGTTCTCCAAAAGGGAGATAGTTAAATTGAGGTGAGATGGCAGAGTAAGTTGATCCTGATTCATAATCAGAATTTCATCCTGGTAAATTATAAGACGAACACCCCTGAATCTGAGCCAGGCAACAACAGGTTTCAGGATTTTGGTGAAAATCCAAGGGGCAGAAGACAGTCCGAAAGGAAGACAAGTGAATTGCCATAGAATGTTGTTCCTATAAAAACAGAGACATTTCCTGTGAGAATGATGGATGGGAACAGTTAAACAAGCATCTGTAAAATCGAGGCAAACCAACCAGTCTTGATCTAGGAGAAAATCTCTTAGAAGATGAATGCCCTCCATCTTGAAGTGTTGGGACAGAACAAAGTCATTCAAAGTCCTGAAATTTATTAGGGAAGAAATTGCCTGTTTTTCTATTTTACCAGAAAAATGTTGCTTAAGTAACTGTCTCCATCCAAAATGATGAGTTCTATAGCCTATTTTGAGGCTAGAGAAGAAATCTCTGAGTCTATGGTGAGTTTGTCTTTTTTTGAGAAATGAATGGGTTTGGGAG
The DNA here is from genome assembly GCF_027579735.1 of Bombina bombina. Classification (NCBI taxonomy): domain Eukaryota; kingdom Metazoa; phylum Chordata; class Amphibia; order Anura; family Bombinatoridae; genus Bombina; species Bombina bombina. The sequence continues at coordinate 642,402,839 of NC_069500.1, read as the reverse complement.
GAAACAACTTGGAGGGGGAATATGTGAAATATATTAGCACCCCTGAGACTGTTTGGAGAATCCAGGGATCTGAGGTGATTAGATGCCAATTTGTTAAGAAGCAGGCGAGTCTGCCACCTATCTGCCACCTATTTTTTGAGATAATTGTCAGGATGCCAGGAATCAGACTGAGAAGAGAAGTGCAAAAATAATCACACCTTTATTAATAGCAAAAAATAATAAAAAGTCCACAAGTCAAATAACAAGCCAGGAATCAAAACCAGAGCTGGTAGTCAGACGAGCCGAGTCAGGAGCCAAAGCGAAAAGTCAGATGAACCGAGTCAGGAGCCAAAGCAAGTAGTCAGACGAGCCAGAATCAGGAACAAGGAGAACAACAGAGTCAGGAACAAACCAGGGATCAGGTACCAGGAGGGACGTCAGACAGCCAGGTAATACACAGGAGCTCTCACAAACAGGTCTGAGACAATGCAAGGGCAAAGCATACTGAACAGAGGCCCTTTAAATAATAAGTGATGACATCACAATTCTGAGACTGCATCCTGTCTCACACGGATGATGTACACCAGTCTGGCCATGAAATGAAGTGCAGGAAATGAGCAGCATCACACAGTATGCACCAGAGCCTGCAAGAGAGGTGAGTAAAATGACTGCCAGCAGCACATGGCAAACAAAACAAGGAAAAAACCCTGACAGTACCACCCCCTCAATGACCCCTCCCCCGGGGGAGGACAAAAGGCTTATTGGGGAAACGGGCATGGAAGGCACGGAGGAGGGAGCATGAACATCAGAGGAGGGAACCCATGAATGCTCCTCTGGACCATAGCCCCTCCAGTGAAACAAATACTGTACGCGGTCCGTGGACAGACGAGAGTCAATAATGCTGCTGACCTCATACTCCTCATGGTTGTCAACAAAGATAGGACGGGGACGAGGCAACACAGTGGTAAACCGATTAAAAACCAATGGTTTCAAGAGGGAGACATGAAAAACATTGGAGATGCGCATTGCAGGAGGAAGGTCAAGAGCGTAGGCCACAGGATTGACCCGTCGGAGTATTCGAAAAGGACCAACATAACGGGGAGCCAGTTTATTGAAAGGCACATGAAGATTCAAGTTGTGGGAGGACAGCCAAACTCTCTCACCAACCTGGTAGGAAGGCGCAGGCAGACGGAAGCATTAATAGCACTATTACAAGCAAACTCTGCCCAAGGTAACAGTTCAGACCAATTATTGTGGTGATCTGAGACATAACAATGGAGGAACTGTTCCAGAGCTTGATTAGACCATTCCGCAGCCCCATTGGATTGAGGGTGATATGCCGAGGAGAAGGAAAGCTGGATCCCCATTTGAGCATAAAAGGAACGCCAAAATCTGGAGACAAACTGGCTACCCCGGTCCGACACTATCTCCTTGGGTAACCCATGTAAATGGAAGATCTCCCGGGCAAAAATTGAAGCAAGCTCCTGAGCGGTAGACATTTTAGAAAAACGGTCAACCGCCATAAGGATAACAGTATTGCCATTGAAAACAGGGAGCTTTGACAATGAAGTCCATAGAAAGATGTGCCCAAGGACGCTCACCATTAGCAATAGGTTGAAGAAGACCCACAGGAAGACGTCGAGGAGTCTTATTCTGTGCACAAACTGAGCAGGAGGCAACATACGCAGCAGCATCAGAACGAAGACTTGGCCACCAGAATTGTCAAGTGACAAACCAAATCATTTGGTTCTTGCCTGGGTGACCTGCGGCTTTAGAATAGTGGTAAGTGTGCAAAGTTTAGTAAGAAGATTCCCAGGAACAAAACACTTACCACTAGGTTTCTCAGGAGGTGCATTGGTTTGTGCAGCCAGGATCTCCTCCCCCAAGGGAGAAGTCAAATTAGTACTATGGTAGCCAAAATATGGTCAGGAGGTATAACTGGAGTAGGTACAGACTCCTCCTTGGACAGAGGCGAAAATTGTTGAGAGAGGGCATCAGCCCTAACATTCTTACTACCAGGCAGGTAGGAGACCACTTTGTTAAACCGAGACAAAAATAGCACCTATCTGGCCTGTCGGGGCAACAAACATTTTGCTTCAGATAGATAAGTTAAATTCTTGTGGTCAGTAAGAATGAGCACTGGCACGGTAGTACCCTCGAATAGATGCCTCCATTCCTTGAGTGCCAAAATTATGGCCAATTTCATAATTGCAATCCGTTGGAGACAATTTCTTAGAGAAGAAACCACACAGATGCAAGGAACCATCAGGCATAGGATGTTGAGACAAGAGGACACCTACTCCAGTCTCAGATGCATCGACCTCAAGAACGAAAGGCAGGACAGGGTTTGGATGAGCCAGAACTGGAGCGGCAGTCTTAAGATTTTCAAAGGCCTTAATAGCAGTAGGTGACCAATGGAGTGGATCATTCTCTTTACGGGTCATGTCTGTGATAGGTTTGACCAAGGAAGAAAAGTTTTTAATAAACTTTCTATAGTAATTGGCAAAACCCAAAAAACGTTGAATAGACCGAAGACCAACTGGGCGAGGCCACTGCAGAACTGCAGATAACTTTTCAGGATCCATGGAGAACCCTGTAATGGAGATAACATAACCTAGGAAGGTTACTTGAGTCTGATGGAACTCACATTTCTCGAGTTTACAAAACAGACCGTTCTCACGTAGTCTCTGAAGAACCCATGTAACATCAGAACGATGATCCTCAAGTGTGGGTGAGTGTGAGGATGTCGTCTAAGTACACCATAACACACTGTTGTTAAATAAATTCCTGGAAAACAGCAGGAGCATTACATAGGCCAAAGGGCATTACAAGATACTCATAATGCCCGTTCCTGGTGTTAAATGCTGTTTTCTATTCGTGGCCCTCCTTGATCATAGAAGAAATAAACGTCAAGGAGCGCCAAAGTAGGCAGAGATAGTGTGTTTAATAGGCAATGTAATTACAATAATAAAAGTAAATCTTAGCGATGTTTAACACATACTATGCTAAAATTCATACTATTCATACAACACTATGAAACAAACAATGTTGAATTTAATGCGGTAAAACATACAATATAAAAATCATGGATCCATGATCAAAAATAAAAAATAAAACTTATAAAAATGTATCACTAATGATAAAACTTGAGAAGGTGTGGTTCAGATACTGGTATCAACAAAAATGCAAAAACATATGTACAATCATGAATGTATGATGTTATGATCCCTCCTTGATCATAACAAGATTGTACGCTCCTCTCAAATCAAGTTTAGTAAAGACCGTAGCTCCCTTGAGGCGGTCAAAGAGTTCTGTAATGAGCGGAATAGGATAAGCATTCTTAATGGTAAGACGATTAAGACCCCTATAATCGATGGTCTTAACTCGCCACCCTTTTTCTTCACAAAGATGAAGCCAGCCCCTGCAGGAGAGCAGGATTTGCGGATGATCCCCCCGCGACAGAGCATCGGCAACATACTCCTCCATAGCACAATTCTCCGCAACAGACAGAGGGTAAACCCGGCCCGAGGAGGAATGGCTCCGGGTTGCAGGTCTATGACACAATCGTAAGACCAGTGAGGAGGGAACATACCGGCACGTACCTTGTCAAAAATGTCTAGGAACTCTCGGTACTCCTCTGGCAATTGAGATACCAAAGAAGTGCACAAGAATTTAACTGGTTTAAGTGGAAATACATTGCGGAGACCACAACAAAATTTTGGACCTGCGCCACACGAGACTGGGATTGTGATTTTGGAGCCAGGGATAACCCAGAATAATTGGAAAATGTGGAGAGTTTATCACCTGGAACTGGAGGGTTTCAAAATGGAGAGCCCCAACAGCCATGGATAACGGAGCAGTTTCATGAGTAACGAGTGCGGGCTGAAGGGGCCGAGGCAAAACAGGAATGGAGTGCTTTGATACAAAAGCACTGTCAATGAAATAGCCCACAGCCCGGAGTCAACAAGAGCCTGGGTGACTTTGGAGGAGTCCACCCAGGAAAGGACAACCGTGACCAAAGGTTTCTCATTTAGCGGTTCCGGGGAGGAGGATAAACCACCCAAGATCTGCCCCCAACAGAACCTTAGGTGTGAGCGTTTCCCGGCCGTGTAGGACAAGACTTCAAAAGGTGGCCCTGTAACCCACAATAGAGGCAGAGCCCCTCAATCCTCCTAAAGGCCCTCTCCACTGCGGAGAGACGCGTGAATCCCAACTGCATCGGCTCAGCAGTACCTGGTGACTCGGGACCAGGAGGCATGGGAGGAGAGGGAGGCATGGGTGGGAACGAAAATGTAGGAGACAATGGAACAGGAGGCTTCCGCAAGCATTCCTTGAAAGAAGGCCTCTCTCTGAGTCTGATGTCAATTAGGATCAAAAAAGACACCAATGCCTTGAGATCATCTGGTAAATCTCTGGCAGCAACTTCGTCTTTAATCCCTTCAGAGAGCCCATGAAAGAAGGCGGCAACAAGGGCTTCATTGTTCCAACTTACCTCTGCGGCAAGCGTACGGAAATCAATGGCATACTGAGCAACAGATCTTGTACCTTGCTGAATGGACATGAGTCGTTTAGCAGCAGCGGAGGAGCGAGCCAGAACATTAAATACCCTTCGAAAGGAGGCCACAAATTCAGGGTAATTTTAAATCACAGGTTTATTAGTCTCCCACAAGGTATTAGCCCAGGCAAGAGCTGTGTCAGAGAGTAACGAGATTAGAAATCCCACCTTAGCTCTGTCAGAGGGAAACACCTGAGGTAACATCTCAAAGTAAATGCCCACCTAGTTCAAAAACCCTCTGCACTGATTAGGATCGCCTCCATATCGCTGAGGTAGAGGTGCAGAACCGGACATGCTCCTGGTAGGACTAGGTGCAGCAGGGGAATCAGGAGCAGCCATAACTTGTGGGCCACTTTGGTCCAAATGTGCAGTGTGAGTTAGCAGGGTTTGCAGGGCTAGTGCAAATTGATCCAAGCGGTGATCCTGTTTATCCATCCTGGAAATTATGGCAGGTAAAGGTGGATTATTAGCACCATCAGGATTCATGGCCCTTGCGTAATGTCAGGATGCCAGGAATCAGACTGAGATGAGAAGTGCAAAAATAATCACACCTTTATAAATAGCAAAAAATAATAAAAAGTCCACATGTCAAATAACAAGCCAGGAATCAAAACCAGAGCTGATAGTCAGACGAGCCGAGTCAGGAGCCAAAGCAAAAAGTCATACGAGACGGAATCAGGAACAAGGAGAACAACAGAGTCAGGAACAAACCAGGGATCAGGTACCAGGAGGGACGTCAGACTGCCAGGTAATACACAGGAGCTCTCACAAACAGGTCTGAGACAACGCAAGGGAAAGGCATACTGAACAGAGGCCCTTTAAATAATAAGTGATGACATCACAATTCTTAGACTGCATCCTGTCTCACACGGATGATGTACACCAGTCTGGCCATAAAAGGAAGTGCAGGAAATGAGCAGCATCACACAGTATGCACCAGAGTCAGCAAGAGAGGTGAGTAAAATGGCTGCCAGCAGCACATGGCAAACAAAACAGGGAAAAAACCCTTACAAGAATAAAAAAGATGAAAATGAGAGAGAAAGGGAGTTACCTTGGGGATTTCTAGAACGTCCTCTTGTGCGGAATGACATTGAAGACCAAGGGCGGCTTCTTGATGGAAAGAAGATAGGGTTTTATGTTTGGTACTGGTTGGAATAATAATAATGGGACATAGTGTTGAATGAGTTATAGGAGCAACGGCCGGGAAAGCGGCCCCTTCTTTTCCCGATCCCTGTCAAAAACACTGGATTGTGTGTAAACTGTTTTCCTAATAGTGGATTTAGTTTTGGATAATGTATTAAAAGTTTTTTCATAATTATTCATTTTAAAAAAGGTAAGAATCACCAAAAAAGACGCCATTGGGATCGGAGGATCTTTGGGTAGAAGCAAAATCTGATAATTTGGGGTCAAGTCTACGAATAATATTGGGTCTTCTTTCTGCAACTATGGCTTCGTTGGCATTGCCTAAAAAAGCAATGGATCTGAGAATCCACTTTCTGATTATGAAAGGGTCAAGGGAGGAGTTGGAAGCAATTGCTTCAGAGAGATCAAATATGTTTGCAATATGGCCTGTAGTATCTAGGAGTTTGTCTTGGCAAGCCCGGAGACGCCTATCTGAACCTTTTTTAAGGTTAGCTTCTTGGGGAAAAAAAATTAGAATATCTGAATCTATATCAGGGGTTATGGTAGAGTTACTGGGAAGGGAAGGACAAGGGCATTCAGCTCTCAGTTTTGATCTGGCTGATTTTTTATGGGAATTTCTCAGATAGTGATCCAGAAACTCTGCAATTTCCCTTGAAGGGATTCAGAAGAATGGGGTGTTGTAGTTCATCAGGTTTAGTGAAAGGTTTGCCTAAAGAATCTAGGGAAAAAATGTCATCATGACATTTAGACGAGTGAGACTTTTTCAGTTTTCACTTATCTGATTCAACTTGTAATGGATTAATATAAGAGAGTAAGAAAAAGAATGGTTGGAAAAAAAGAAACAGATGCTGTAAAGAGCAATATTCTACAAAGGCAAACAAAAAAAACTCATTGTTTATACAGGAATATATCACTTTTTACTTCACTGTATACAAATAATCCTGGGAGATTTGTTTCCATGATTATTACAAAATATACAGATTTATAACTCTAACTTCAAAACAAAAAGAGTTATCTTTTTTGTTTCTAAGTAGAATTCCTTCATATTTTTTTTAGTGGAGTTATTGTTTAACAGAAGCTTTATCAGAAAACTGATACACATTGAGAAAATTAAAGGGATACTAAACCCAAATTTTTTTCTATCATGATTCAGATAGAGCATGCAATTTTAAGCAACTTTCTAATTTATTTGTATCATCAATTTTTCTTCATTCTCTTGCTATCTTTATTGAAAAAGCAGGAATGAAAGCTTAGGAGCCGGCCCATTTTTGGTTCAGCACCCTGGATAGCGCTTTCTGATTGGTGGCTACATTTAGCATTTAGCTTTAACATTGAAAGGTGGCAATTAAAGTAGTAAAGTAATTGCACCTGGGCGTATCCTATATACCAATATAAAATGTGAAATAGTTGAAAGGGTAGACCCGGCCATTGGGATGGCATGAAGGTTTTGTCCCCTTCTCCAGGGCAAAATTCCCCAGTTCTCCTTTGAAATGTTTACTTTGTGAATGGTTCTAGTGAGCATTCCCTCTGGATAAATATAGCTAAAATTATAGAAAGTTAAAATTTTCAGAAGCGACTAAATATACTCTAATACTTGCAGACATTAATTAATACATCAATTTCCCTTACACACCTAGGCCTAGATTTGGAGTTCGGCGGTAGCCGTCAAAACCAGCGTTAGAGGCTCCTAACGCTGGTTTTAGGCTACCGCCGGTATTTGGAGTCAGTGATTAAAGGGTCTAACGCTCACTTTTCAGCCGCGACTTTTCCATACCGCAGATCCCCTTACGTCAATTGCGTATCCTATCTTTTCAATGGGATCTTTCTAACGCTGGTATTTAGAGTCGTTTCTGAAGTGAGCGTTAGAGCTCTAACGACAAAATTCCAGCCGCCTGAAAATAGCAGGAGTTAAGAGCTTTCTGGCTAACGCCGGTTCATAAAGCTCTTAACTACTGTACCCTAAAGTACACTAACACCCATAAACTACCTATGTACCCCTAAACCGAGCTCCCCCCACATCGCCGCCACTCGATTAAAATTTTTAACCCCTAATCTGCCGACCGCCACCTACGTTATACTTATGTACCCCTAATCTGCTGCCCCTAACCCCGCCGACCCCTGTATTACATTTATTAACCCCTAACCTGCCCCCCACAACGTCGCCGCCAGCTACTTAAAATAATTAACCCCTAATCTTCCGACCGCAAAGCGCCGCCACCTACGTTATCCCTATGTACCCCTAATCTGCTACCCCTAACACCGCCGACCCCTATATTATATTTATTAACCCCTAATCTGCCCCCCTCAACGTCGCCGACACCTGCCTACACTTATTAACCCCTAATCTGCCGAGCGGACCTGAGCGCTACTATAATAAAGTTATTAACCCCTAACCCGCCTCACTAACCCTATCATAAATAGTATTAACCCCTAATCTGCCCTCCCTAACATCGCCGACACCTAACTTCAATTATTAACCCCTAATCTGACGACCGGAGCTCACCGCTATTCTAATAAATTGATTAACCCCTAAAGCTAAGTCTAACCCTAACACTAACACCCCCCTAACTTAAATATAATTTACATCTAACGAAATTAATTAACTCTTATTAAATAAATGATTCCTATTTAAAGCTAAATACTTACCTGTAAAATAAATCCTAATATAGCTACAATATAAATTATAATTACATTGTAGCTATTTTAGGATTAATATTTATTTTACAGGCAACTTTGTAATTATTTTAACTAGGTACAATAGCTATTAAATAGTTAAGAACTATTTAATAGCTACCTAGTTAAAATAATAACAAATTTACCTGTAAAATAAATCCTAACCTAAGATATAATTAACATAAAAAGAGAGAAGCGCTCTACCAGGAACAAACAACAGCTCAGTGGCTTGTTCTATGGCGATTTACCACCCGGAAGCAGCCTCTTTTAGACCAGTGTGCTTTTCACAGAAGAAAACTTTCCTGAAGTATATCAGTCTGATCCCGCCAAGTAAGGTCAGTCCAGCCCCGAAATACCAGGCAATTCTCCTCTGAACAAGGAACATGACAACCCCAGACGATCGTTTCGGCCTCCTATGGGCCTCGTCAGTGAGGTGCAGCCACATTCCTCTAAGCACACTGGGCAAGGAGTCCACGTCTGGTTTCCCCCATCACCCATAGGGAGACTTCCCCAGGGTCATAATAATTTGCATAAAAAGAGAGAAGCGCTCTACCAGGAACAAACAACAGCTCAGAGGCTGCTTCTTGGGTGGTAACTAGCCATAGAGCAAGCTATTATGCTATTGTTCGTTCCCAGGTTGAGCGCTTCTCTCTTTTTATTTATGCAAATTATGACATTTTGGGAAGTCTCCCTAAGTGTGATGCGGGAATCCAGACGTGGACCCGTTGCTCAGTGTGCCTAGAGGGATATGGCTGCACCTCACTGACGAGGCCCACAATAGGCCGAAACGTACGTCTGGGGTTTTGCTATTTCTCTTGTTCAGAGAGGGATTGCCTGGTATTTCGGGGCTGGACTGTACTGTGAAGTCAGGATCAGACTGATATGCTTCAGGAAAGTTCTTCTCTGTGAAAGGCACATGTTGAGCAAAAAGAGGCTGCTTCTTGGGTGGTAACTAGCCATAGAGCAAGCTATTATGCTATTGTTCGTTCCCAGGTTGAGCGCTTCTCTCTTTTTATTTATGCAAATTATGACATTTTGGGAAGTCTCCCTAAGTGTGATGCGGGAATCCAGACGTGGACCCGTTGCTCAGTGTGCCTAGAGGGATATGGCTGCACCTCACTGACGAGGCCCACAATAGGCCGAAACGTACGTCTGGGGTTTTGCTATTTCTCTTGTTCAGAGAGGGATTGCCTGGTATTTCGGGGCTGGACTGTACTGTGAAGTCAGGATCAGACTGATATGCTTCAGGAAAGTTCTTCTCTGTGAAAGGCACATGTTGAGCAAAAAGAGGCTGCTTCTTGGGTGGTAACTAGCCATAGAGCAAGCTATTATGCTATTGTTCGTTCCCAGGTTGAGCGCTTCTCTCTTTTTATTTATGCAAATTATGACATTTTGGTAAGTCTCCCTAAGTGTGATGCGGGAATCCAGACGTGGACCCGTTGCTCAGTGTGCCTAGAGGGATATGGCTGCACCTCACTGACGAGGCCCACAATAGGCCGAAACGTACGTCTGGGGTTTTGCTATTTCTCTTGTTCAGAGAGGGATTGCCTGGTATTTCGGGGCTGGACTGTACTGTGAAGTCAGGATCAGACTGATATGCTTCAGGAAAGTTCTTCTCTGTGAAAGGCACATGTTGAGCAAAAAGAGGCTGCTTCTTGGGTGGTAACTAGCCATAGAGCAAGCTATTATGCTATTGTTCGTTCCCAGGTTGAGCGCTTCTCTCTTTTTATTTATGCAAATTATGACATTTTGGGAAGTCTCCCTAAGTGTGATGCGGGAATCCAGACGTGGACCCGTTGCTCAGTGTGCCTAGAGGGATATGGCTGCACCTCACTGACGAGGCCCACAATAGGCCGAAACGTACGTCTGGGGTTTTGCTATTTCTCTTGTTCAGAGAGGGATTGCCTGGTATTTCGGGGCTGGACTGTACTGTGAAGTCAGGATCAGACTGATATGCTTCAGGAAAGTTCTTCTCTGTGAAAGGCACATGTTGAGCAAAAAGAGGCTGCTTCTTGGGTGGTAACTAGCCATAGAGCAAGCTATTATGCTATTGTTCGTTCCCAGGTTGAGCGCTTCTCTCTTTTTATTTATGCAAATTATGACATTTTGGGAAGTCTCCCTAAGTGTGATGCGGGAATCCAGACGTGGACCCGTTGCTCAGTGTGCCTAGAGGGATATGGCTGCACCTCACTGACGAGGCCCACAATAGGCCGAAACGTACGTCTGGGGTTTTGCTATTTCTCTTGTTCAGAGAGGGATTGCCTGGTATTTCGGGGCTGGACTGTACTGTGAAGTCAGGATCAGACTGATATGCTTCAGGAAAGTTCTTCTCTGTGAAAGGCACATGTTGAGCAAAAAGAGGCTGCTTCTTGGGTGGTAACTAGCCATAGAGCAAGCTATTATGCTATTGTTCGTTACCAGGTTGAGCGCTTCTCTCTTTTTATTTATGCAAATTATGACATTTTGGGAAGTCTCCCTAAGTGTGATGCGGGAATCCAGACGTGGACCCGTTGCTCAGTGTGCCTAGAGGGATATGGCTGCACCTCACTGACGAGGCCCACAATAGGCCGAAACGTACGTCTGGGGTTTTGCTATTTCTCTTGTTCAGAGAGGGATTGCCTGGTATTTCGGGGCTGGACTGTACTGTGAAGTCAGGATCAGACTGATATGCTTCAGGAAAGTTCTTCTCTGTGAAAGGCACATGTTGAGCAAAAAGAGGCTGCTTCTTGGGTGGTAACTAGCCATAGAGCAAGCTATTATGCTATTGTTCGTTCCCAGGTTGAGCGCTTCTCTCTTTTTATTTATGCAAATTATGACATTTTGGGAAGTCTCCCTAAGTGTGATGCGGGAATCCAGACGTGGACCCGTTGCTCAGTGTGCCTAGAGGGATATGGCTGCACCTCACTGACGAGGCCCACAATAGGCCGAAACGTACGTCTGGGGTTTTGCTATTTCTCTTGTTCAGAGAGGGATTGCCTGGTATTTCGGGGCTGGACTGTACTGTGAAGTCAGGATCAGACTGATATGCTTCAGGAAAGTTCTTCTCTGTGAAAGGCACATGTTGAGCAAAAAGAGGCTGCTTCTTGGGTGGTAACTAGCCATAGAGCAAGCTATTATGCTATTGTTCGTTCCCAGGTTGAGCGCTTCTCTCTTTTTATTTATGCAAATTATGACATTTTGGGAAGTCTCCCTAAGTGTGATGCGGGAATCCAGACGTGGACCCGTTGCTCAGTGTGCCTAGAGGGATATGGCTGCACCTCACTGACGAGGCCCACAATAGGCCGAAACGTACGTCTGGGGTTTTGCTATTTCTCTTGTTCAGAGAGGGATTGCCTGGTATTTCGGGGCTGGACTGTACTGTGAAGTCAGGATCAGACTGATATGCTTCAGGAAAGTTCTTCTCTGTGAAAGGCACATGTTGAGCAAAAAGAGGCTGCTTCTTGGGTGGTAACTAGCCATAGAGCAAGCTATTATGCTATTGTTCGTTCCCAGGTTGAGCGCTTCTCTCTTTTTATTTATGCAAATTATGACATTTTGGGAAGTCTCCCTAAGTGTGATGCGGGAATCCAGACGTGGACCCGTTGCTCAGTGTGCCTAGAGGGATATGGCTGCACCTCACTGACGAGGCCCACAATAGGCCGAAACGTACGTCTGGGGTTTTGCTATTTCTCTTGTTCAGAGAGGGATTGCCTGGTATTTCGGGGCTGGACTGTACTGTGAAGTCAGGATCAGACTGATATGCTTCAGGAAAGTTCTTCTCTGTGAAAGGCACATGTTCCGATCAGCCAATAGAATGCGAGCTCAATCTGATTGGCTGATTGGATCAGCCAATCGGATTAAACTTGATTCTGATTGGCTGATTCCATCAGCCAATCAGAAAATTCCTACCTTAATTCCGATTGGCTGATAGAATCCTATCAGCCAATAGGAATTCGAGGGACGCCATCTTGGATGACGTCCCTTAAAGGAACCGTCATTCGTCGGGAGACAACGGAAGAAGAGGATGGATCCGCGTCGCCTGCTTCAAGATGGACCCGCTCCGCAACGGATGGAAGAAGATTGAAGATGCCGCTTGGAGAAGATGTTTGCCGGTCCGGATGTCCTCTTCTTGCCGGATAGGAGGAAGACTTTGGAGCACCGGATGATGGATCGCCAACCCCCGCTTGGGTTGGATGAAGATGTTGGAGCCAGGACAGATCGGTGAACCTGGTATGGTGAAGACAAGGTAGGAAGATCTTCAGGGGCTTAGTGTTAGGTTTATTTAAGGGGGGTTTGGGTTAGATTAGGGGTATGTGGGTGGTGGGTTGTAATGTTGGGGGGGGGGTATTGTATTTATTCTTTTACAGGCAAAAGAGCTGAAATTCTTGGGGCATGCCCCGCAAAGGGCCCTGTTCAGGGCTGGTAAGGTAAAAGAGCTTGTAACTTTTTTAATTTAGAATAGGGTAGGGAATTTTTTATTTTGGGGGGCTTTGTTATTTTATTAGGGGGCTTAGAGTAGGTGTAATTAGTTTAAAATTGTTGTAATATTTTTCTTATGTTTGTAAATATTTTTTTATTTTTTGTAACTTAGTTCTTTTTTATTTTTTGTACTTTAGCTAGTTTATTTAATTGTATTTATTTGTAGCAATTGTATTTAATTAATTTATTGATAGTGTAGTGTTAGGTTAATTGTAGGTAATTGTAGGTAGTTTATTTAATTAATTTATTGATAGGGTAGTGTTAGGTTTAATTATATCTTAGGTTAGGATTTATTTTACAGGTAAATTTGTTATTATTTTAACTAGGTAGCTATTAAATAGTTCTTAACTATTTAATAGCTATTGTACCTAGTTAAAATAATTAAAAAGTTGCCTGTAAAATAAATATTAATCCTAAAATAGCTATAATATAATTATAATTTATATTGTAGCTATATTAGGATTTATTTTACAGGTAAGTATTTAGCTTTAAATAGGAATAAGTTATTTAATAAGAGTTAATTAATTTCGTTAGATGTAAATTATATTTAATTTAGGGGGGTGTTAGTATTAGGGTTAGACTTAACTTTAGGGGTTAATACATTTATTATAGTAGCGGTGAGGTCCGCTCGGCAGATTAGGGGTTAATAATTGAAGGTAGGTGTCGGCGATGTTAGGGAGGGCAGATTAGGGGTTAATACTATTTATGATAGGGTTAGTGAGGCGGATTAGGGGTTAATAACTTTATTATAGTAGCGCTCAGGTCCGCTCGGCAGATTAGGAGTTAATAAGTGTAGGCAGGTGTCGGCGACGTTGAGGGGGGCAGATTAGGGGTTAATAAATATAATATAGGGGTCGGCGATGTTAGGGCAGCAGATTAGGGGTACATAGGGATAACGTAGGTTGCGGCGGTTTACGGAGCGGCAGATTAGGGGTTAAAAAAAATATGCAGGTGTCAGCGATAGCGGGGGAGGCAGATTAGGGGTTAATAAGTGTAAGGTTAGGGGTGTTTAGACTCGGGGTACATGTTAGGGTGTTAGGTGCAGACGTAGGAAGTGTTTCCCCATAGGAAACAATGGGGCTGCGTTAGGAGCTGAACGCTGCTTTTTTGCAGGTGTTAGGTTTTTTTTCAGCTCAAACAGCCCCATTGTTTCCTATGGGAGAATCGTGCACGAGCACGTTTTTGAGGCCGGCCGCGTCCGTAAGCAACTCTGGTATCGAGAGTTGCATTTGCGGTAAAAATGCTCTACGCTCCTTTTTTGGAGCCTAACGCAGCATTTGTTTAAACTCTCGATACCAGAGTTAAATTTATGGTGCGGCCAGAAAAAAGCCCGCGGAGCGTTAACAGCCCTTTTACCGCCAAACTCCAAATCTAGGCCCTAGTTTTTTGTTTGTTTTTATACAAATGTCAAAATATATTGATCAGCATAATTAGATAGCTTATCAATGTTTTTTTGCAACCATCAGAATTATCTAGGACATGGATACAAACCATAACTTATTGACATTCATTGTTTTATAGATCTAAGCTTTATGTACAACCTTTTCTTTACTGTTTTGGGGGTTATAGTTATTATATTGACATAATATTGCATTTGCATTTTGTATATGGTCCATATTTTCTTTAGATAAATAGATCAAATATTATGAGCCAGCTAATATATATCTTCTTTTTCAGAGTTAGCTTCCAAATAGCTCATAAACCCAACTTATAAAAGAATGGTAATAATTAGTATTTTGTGATTTATAGTGGTACTGATGCGGCCTACTGAAACCTAACTGATAGCAAAGCATAGGATGATCCTCACTGATTGTTGGTAATCAATGTGTACCAGACTGACCATTTCCTTGTCTGTAAAATAATGAAGAAAAGAACGTTTTTCATTCTCATGGTTTGATAATATTTGTTCACCTTGAAGGTTTCATGTTAAAGGGATAGTCAACACAACAATATTTGTTGTTTAAAAAGATAGATAATCCCTTTATTACCCATTCCCCAGTTTTGTATAACCAACACTGTTATACTAATACACGTTTTACCTCTGTAATTACCTTGTATCTATGCCTCTGCAAACTGCCCCCTTATTTCAAATCTTTTAAAAGACTTATTTTAGCCAATCAGAGCTCACTCCTAGGTAACTTCACGTGCGTGTGCTCAATGTCATCTATATGAAACACATAAACTAACGCCCTCTAGTGGTGAAAAACTGTCAAAATGTATTGAGGCAGCCTTCAAGATCTAAGAAATTTGCATATGAGCCTACCTAGGTTTAGCTTTCAACTAAGAATACCAAGTGAACAAAGCAAAATTGGTGCTAAAAGTACATTGGAAAGTAGTTTAAAATTAAATGCCCTATTTGAATCATGACATTTTATTTTGGACTTGACTGTCCCTTTAAGGTTTTTGTTTTTGGAAAATTAAAAAATGTGGGTAAAAATGTAGGAGTGCAATAGGCAATGTCTATAATATGTTATGTGATTTATCTTGTTCTACAATATGTGTATCATTTCTCACTTGTTATCGTTTTGCACTCTTGGATTGAGTTAACACAAGTTGTAAAAAATTAAATGCATGTAAAACAGATATTTTGCAATGTAACGTATAATTTCTGATATATATCTGCAATATTCTCCTAAGAATCTGCTGTTGTCTCCCACAAAGCCTCCAAGTTGTCAAAACATCAAGAGCAAACTTGGGGCCCGATCCGATCCGATATGCTGCGTCGCCCGCAAATGCCGGCGACGCCAAATATTGCGCTGGTTTGGTATCCTATCTACGGCGTAACATAGAAGTTAGGCTTGTATATTTCTGCCTTCGGCCGTAGTTTTTTGGCCCATAGACAGGTATACCAAACCCGCGCAGTTTGGTATCCAATATACAGCGTAAGGACTTACGTGGTGAAAATGGAGAAATCTTACTTCATTTTCACCTCGCCACAAATTGCAGGCGTAGTAAGCCTTACGCTGAGTATTGGAGCCCCGTAACTCCCTAAACTGCCTGCAAAATAAAACTTAACCCCTTGACGCATGCGCAATGTCTATCTACCTGTCAACCGCGATCCCTAATAAAGTGTTTAACCCCTAAACCGCCGCTCCCGGACCCCGCCGCCACCTACATTAAATGTCTAACCCCCTAATGTGATCCACCTACATTAAAATTATTACCCCCTATTGTAATCCCCCTACACCGCCGCCATCTATATTAAAATTATTACCCCCTAATGTGAGCCCCCTACCCCACCGCCACCTATTTTAACTACATTACCCCCTAATCTAATCACCCTACACCGCCGCCACCTATTTTAACTATATTACCCCCTAATGTGAGCCCCTTACACCGCCGCCACCTACATTAACTATATTACCCCCTAATATGATCTCCCTACACCGCCGCCACCTATTTTAACTACATTACCCCCTAATCTAATCCCCCTACCCCACCGCCACCTATATTAAAATGATTAACCCCTAATCTAATCCCCCTACCCCGCCGCCACCTATTTTAAAATGATTAACCCCTAATATAATCCCCCTACCCCGCCGCCACCTATTTTAAAATGATTAACCCCTAATCTAATCCCCCTACGCCACCTATAATAAATGTATTACCCCCTAAAATACTAAAATGTCCCTACCCTAAACTAAATTACAAATAGCCCTGAAAAGGGCCTTTTGCGTGGCATTGCCCCAAAGTAACCAGCTCTATTACCAGCCCTTAAAAGGGCCTTTTGCGGGGCATTGTCACAAAGTAATCAGCTCTTTTACCTGTAATCTGACCCCCCTACACCACCGCCACCTATATTAAATATAGTAACCCCTAATCTGACCCCCCTACACCGCCGCCACCTATATTAACTATATTAACCCCTAATCTAACCCCCCTACACCGCCGCCACCTATATTAACTATATTAACCTTAATTATATTAGGGTTAATATAGTTAATATAGTTATTATATTATATATATTAACTATATTAACCCTATCTAACCCTAACACCCCTAACTTAATTATTATTGCAATAAATCTAAATAATATTAATCTTATTAACTAAAATATTCCTATTTAAAACTAAATACTTACCTATAAAATAAACCTTAAGATAGCTACACTATAATTAATAATTACATAGTAGCTATTTTAGGGTTTATATTTATTTTACAGGTAACTTGGTATTTATTTTAACTAGGTACAATAGCTATTAAATAGTTAATAACTATTTAATAGCTACCTAGTTAAAATAATTACCAATTTACCTGTAAAATAAATCCTAACCTAAGTTACAAATACACCTACACTATCAATAAATTAATTAAATAAACTACAGTTATCTAAACTAAAATATAATTAAATACACTAAACTAAATTACAAAAAAACAAACACTAAATTACAAAAAATAAAAAAAGATTACAAGAATTTTAAGCTAATTACACCTAATCTAAGCCCCCTAATAAAATAACAAAGCCCCCCAAAATAAAAAAATGTCCCTACCATAAACTAAATTACAAAAAGTAATCAGCTTTATTACCAGCCCTTAAAAGGGCCTTTTGTGGGGCATTGCCCCAAAGTAATCAGCTCTTTTACCTGTGAAAAATAAAGAACAACCCCCCCATTACAACCCACCACCCACACACCCCTACTCTAAAACCCACCCTATCCCCCCTTAAAAATCCTAAGTCTAACCCCCAAGTGCTCCTTACCTGTCCTGAAGACCGGCGGAGAAGGTCCTGTTCCAGGCAGAGAAGTCTTCTTCCAGGCGGCGACCTCTTCTTCTTCCAGGAACCAGCCAGCACGGAGCGGAGGAGTTGAAGACTGATGACAGCGGAGCTGAAGACCGTCCTCCCTGGAACTGAAGACCGGCGATGCAGGAACTGAAGATCGGCGATGCTGGAACTGAAGACCGGAGCCATGGAGCGTGGAGGATCCTCTTCATACAATCGCCGCCGTACACTGAATCGGAATTCAAGGTACGCGATTAAAAATGGCGTCCCTTGAATTCCTATTGGCTGATTTGAGCCTTCAAATTCAAATCAGCCAATCGGATGAAAGCTACTTTAATTCTATTGGCTGATTTGATTAGCCAATAGAATAAGAGCTACTGTAATTCTATTGGCTATTCTAATCAGCCAATAGAATTACAGTAGCTCTTATTCTATTGGCTATTCAAATCAGCCAATTGAATTCCAATATAGCGTACGGCGGCGATCGTATGAAGAGTTTCCTCCACGCTCCATGGCTCTGTTCTTCAGTTCCAGCGTTGCCGATCTTCAGTTCCTGCATCGCCGGTCCTCAGTTCCAGGGAGGACGGTCTTCAACTCCGTGGTCATCGGTCTTCAACTCCTCTGCTCTGCGCCGGCTGGTTCCTGGAAGAAGACGAGGTCGCCGCCTGGAAGAAGACTTCTCCGCCTGGAACAGGACCTTCTCCGCCGGTCTTCAGGACAGGTAAGGAGCACTTGGGGTTTAGACTTAGGTTTTTTTAAGGGGGGATAGGGTGGGTTTTAGAGTAGGGGTGTGTGGATGGTGGGTTGTAATGGGGGGGGTTGTTCTTTTTTTCACAGGTAAAAGAGCTGATTACTTTGGGGCAATGCCCCACAAAAGGCCCTTTTTAAGGGCTGGAAATAGAGCTGATTACTTTTTGTAATTTAGTTTAGGGTAGGGACATTTTTTATTTTGGGGGGCTTTGTTATTTTATTAGGGGGCTTAGATTAGGTGTAATTAGCTTAAAATTCTTGTAATCTTTTTTTATTTTTTGTAATTTAGTGTTTGTTTGTTTTTGTAATTTAGTTTAGTGCATTTAATTATATTTTAGTTTATATAATTGTAGTTTATTTAATTAATTTATTGATAGTGTAGGTGTATTTGTAACTTAGGTTAGGATTTATTTTACAGGTAAATTTAACTAGGTAGCTATTAAATAGTTATTAACTATTTAATAGCTATTGTACCTAGTTAAAATAAATACCAAGTTACCTGTAAAATAAATATAAACCCTAAAATAGCTACAACGTAATTATTAATTATATTGTAGCTATCTTAAAGGGCCACTGTAAGTAAATATTTTCTATGCCTGTTACTAACTAACTACCCCAAATACGCTTTTTATCAATAGCATTTCATTAACATATCTCTACCGTATATCAGAATCTTGTCTGCAAATTTTATTGTTTTCCAAACCCACTCCGTGAGTATCCTTGGCTCTGTACCAATCCGTTTATACCTAGGTTTCAAAATGGCGCTTTAAACATATATATATAAAAGATATAACTTTTAGAACGTTATAAAACTTTGTTTTGGAGAAAATATAGGTCAGTAGGTTTTAATTAATGTTTATTAACTTTAATATGTTAGTTGT
Organism: Bombina bombina; assembly: GCF_027579735.1. Classification (NCBI taxonomy): domain Eukaryota; kingdom Metazoa; phylum Chordata; class Amphibia; order Anura; family Bombinatoridae; genus Bombina; species Bombina bombina. The sequence continues at coordinate 642,383,680 of NC_069500.1, read as the reverse complement.
TTAGCTTAAAAATTATAACAGAAAGTAATCCTTTAAGGTTTATTTTATAGGTAAGTATTTAGTTTTAAATAGGAATATTTTAGTTAATAAGATTAATATTATTTAGATGTATTGCAATAATAATTAAGTTAGGGGTGTTAGGGTTAGATAGGGTTCATATATTTTATATATATATATATATATATATATATATATATATATATATATATATATATATATATATATATATAATATAATATAATAACTATATTAATTATATTAACCCTAATATATTTAGGGTTAATATAGTTAATATAGGTGGCGGCGGTGTAGGGGGGTCAGATTACAGGTAAAAGAGCTGATTACTTTGTGACAATGCCCCGCAAAAGGCCCTTTTAAGGGCTGGTAAGAGCTGGTTACTTTGGGGCAATGCCCCGCAAAGGCTCTTTTAAGGGCTGATAATAGAGCTGGTTACTTTGGGGCAATGCCCCGCAAAAGGCCCTTTTCAAGGCTATTTGTAATTTAGTTTAGGGTAGGGACATTTTAGTATTTTAGGGGGTAATACATTTATTATAGGTGGCGGCGGTGTAGGGGGATTAGATTAGGGGGTAATGTAGTTAAAATAGGTGGCGGCGGGGTAGGGGGCTCACATTAGGGGGTAATCATTTTAATATAGATGGCGGCGGTGTAGAGGGATTCCATTAGGGTTTAATAATTTTAATGTAAGTGGCGGCGGTGTAGGGGGCTCACATTAGGGGGTTAGACATTTAATATAGGTGGCAGCGGTATAGGGGGATTAGATTAGGGGTTAATAATTTTAATGTAGGTGGCGACGGTGTAGGGGGCTCACATTAGGGGGTTAGACATTTAATATAGGTGGTGGCGGTGTAGGTTTTGTAGGGGGATTAGATTAGGGGTTAATAATTTTAATATAGGTGGCAGCGGTGTAAGGGGGTCAGATTAGGGGGTAGTACATATAATGTAGGTGGTGGCGGGGTAGGGGGCTCACATTAGGGGGTAATATAGTTAAAATAGGTGGCGGCGGTGTAGGGGGATCATATTAGGGGGTAATATAGTTAATGTAGCTGGCGGCGGGGTCCGGGAGCGGCGGTTTAGGGGTTAATATATTTATTGTTAGGAGTAAGAGGGGGGATTGCAGATAGAGGGGTATACGTGTCGGGCTATGTTTGGGAGGCGTGTTAGACAGTTACGGGTGATTTTATAATTTAGTCAATTTTTGTAGGCGGCAGTTTCTAAAGTGCCGTAAGTCACTGGCGACTCCAGAAATTTGTACTTACGCAGATTTCTGGACATCACTAGTTTGTCAGACTTACGGCACTTTAGCATCTGACGGCGCCGGATATGTGAGAGCTCGAGTTGTGAGCTGAAACTATGGGCGGTGCTGGTTTCCATGCTTGCGCCAAAACCTGCGCCGTATATCGGATGGCGCCCTAGGAATGAGCACAAGCAGATGACCAGAGGTATTACACAGAAATACTGACTCACAAATGTACAGATATGTATGTTCCCATCAGTAAAGACCTCTAGACTCTCCAACATGGCAGCTATCTAACCCAAATTTCAAAACAGAAAACTCAATACACTGCGAAATATATGAGTGTCAACATGCTCATTAAAAGTGCTCACCCTTTTGTTTTCTTTAAAAAAAAAAATGTAATTTGTATCTATTGAAGGTGTTTTAGACATGCACAAATGCAGATAGAGTTTGATCAAGTCACCTTAAATATTCAAAAATTGTAGGGTCAGTCCAAGTTAAACGGCCAGATTTATTCAGCTATTAAAAAGTTATAAGCATTTGAAAAAAAATGTTTTTTTACACAGAATGCCTGACAGAATGTAAAAGTTTGCTGCACAGTAGGTTGTTATCTCAAAATGTATTTTCCCATTTCTATGCAGCCCTTCTGCCCTGCTCTGTTACTTCTCTGTTTGAGATAACAAGCTACTTAAAAACATGAATATTTTAACATATATTCATATTCAAACATTACCTTAAAATGATTTAGTAGAGAAAGCAGTGTACATATCAATAATGTTTAGTGCACATGATACGTTGCAAATAAAAACAAAATAAATGATATATTAATGGCTAAATGATGAGTGGCACACTAACTGTTGCGCACAAGTGAAAAAGGGGTTTATTGTGGTTCCTTGCGTCGGAAGTTGTATGCGTATTATGAGTTAAAAAGCAAACGCGTTCGCTTGAGAGCAATTGAATTTAACCAGTGTCTAGATAGCGCAACTTCAGAGCTCTGGTGAACTGTTACATGAGACTACAAAGTGGAGAAAAAGACATCAAATATACATGTAAAAGTATAGTTACACTCATAATAACACTATCTGATAAAATGATTTAATAAAAATATTGCATTAAGAGGGGAGGAGCTTGGCCGCACAGCAGGATGGCCATATGCTAGTATAGCTCCTAGGCCCAAATACCCCAACCTGCAATGCATACATAGCCAAACAGGCTAAAATCGGCAGTGAAGGTGATAGAAAGCAGGGTATTAAAATAGGCAGCAGGAGGGAAGGGAAAAAGAAAAGAAAAGGGAGCTACATCAATGAGCAAAGCGAACAATGCTGCACAGCACATAGACTGCAAACCACGAGTGCACAAAAGAATAACTCCTTGGACTACTTCCTACAACTGAGGGGTGCAGACATACAACGGCACTACAGCAGCAAGACCACACACAGCGGTAGCCACAACCTGCCTTAGACAGTGGAAAGCAGGAGGAGAAAGAAGGAGCTGAATTAAAGAAGACGCCACAACAAAGTAAGGCCGGGTAACATACCGGGAGCACTGACTACACATACTAAGCTCTGAGATGTGCGAAAAGCCACATCTAATGCCCTGCAGGGGATACCTAGGAAAATAACACACGCACATGAAGGCCTACAACTAAAAAAAAGGCACACTGCAGTACCAGATTATATGGCTTCCCAGACTGGAACATCTGCCCCTTGCTGACCTTATCATACCTAACGGCCTAAAACGGTTCCAGACCGCAGATATCACTTTTCTTCCTAATAAGAATAGCAAACCATACCAGGCTCTAATAGTAAACAGCACCAACAATACAAACTAGTGCAATAGAGATTGCACCAAGGACAAACAACAAATTGGCATAAGAAGGAATGTCAGCCAAAAAGACACAAAAAACAGATACGCCATCCAGGTCAAAATCGATAAGCCACTACTTAAAAACATCTGAAACACCACTGCAGCAGGCATCAGACAACCCCAGACTTGAAAAACCGGCTGAAATGGCAGGAGAAACACAAAACCTTGCCCATACAAGTCAGGGGCATTCATCAGAAATCACAAGAGACGACTTAAAATTACTGGCATCGAAAGAAGACATCAAAACAGCCATGGCGGACATGCATAGCATGTTCCAAGAAATGAAAAGGGACTTAAAAAAAATAGACCACAGAGTCACATCATTGGAAGAAAGTCACAATACTGCGACACAAGACATACTACACCTATCACAACTACAGTTTCATCAAGAAGAAATAATCCAAAATTTATTGGAGAAAATAGAAGACCTTGACAATAGGGGAACAATCTGCGCATCAGGGGGGGTCCCAGAGACAGTACTACCAGCAGCCTTAACAGGCTATTTACAAGCACTTTATAGAACCATCAAAGGCTCCAGCTCATCACCAGAAGTGAAAATGGAAAGGGCACATAGAGCCTTGCTGGATAAACCACCAGCTAAACCACCTCCCAGGGATGTGATTGTCAAATTTCTCAATAACCAAGGCAAGGAGGAAATAATGAGACACGCCAGACAGAAACGTCAACTTACACATGCAGGATTCCCAATACATGTGTGTGCAGACCTCTGCCCCGCCACACTCCAAAAACGCAGGGAATTGCAATATATCACTGCAACACTGAGATCCAAGAAGATCCCTTATAGATGGGGTTTGCCAGTCAGCATCATAGCTATGAAAGGGGACAAAACAGCCATCTACAAAGGACCAGATGATCTCGGCAATTTCTGTGAAACCCTACAGATCCATATTACACAACCCAAAGGAACTTCTACATCAGAAAACAGACAAATCACAGATGAAAATACACACAGTAAAGAGACACACATGGAACTTTAAGTGATCTGGAAGATGGACAATGCATTACAGACATTGATGAACATTCTATTCAGAACTTTACCTCCAATCTACCCACAGAGAACTTTCCTGGACTCAATTGGGGTAAAGTAGAAAAGTTTGACCAAATGTTTCCCAAACATGTTTATTAATTATATTTTAAGCTGTATGTTCCAATAGTATACACAATATATTTACTGTCTATATCGCATATCACAACAATTAATAACCACTGAAATATGAGCGGAAGCTTTATGTCATACCCACAAAAATGTACAGTTTACACAACCTTTATCACAACAACACTTGTCCACAAAACACCTCATACACATGTCATTAATTCCACCCAAACAACCAGTACATTAACTAACACAAACAACCTTCACCTAGACAACAACAAACACACATTCTACTGGGCACCACAAAAAGATTACTATTCAACATAAATGACATAAATAAGTACCCATAAACACTCACAAGAGACAAACGGTATATGCCCACAGCATAACAATAATAAAGCCGTATATTAGCTTCCATTGTATGAAAATCTAAAGCCATGTCGGGGGTATGGGATACTACCCCTAGTTTTAACACCTAACTGTTATACCATTCATTTGTTAACATTGTATATCCTTGTTAGTTTTGTTTATTTCATTTTTATCTTGTTTTAAGTGTTTACATACTGTTGTATTGCACTACCAGCTCTCCTGAAGTAGCTAACCAGATACCACTTACCACAAAATTGTTTTACCCAACACCTTAAACCTCTCCTAAATTTCCAAACCTCCCTTTCCTTCTCTCCCACAACATGGCAGAGCATGTACCCCAACTGTGCACACATAAATTACGACTAATCACAATCAATGCCAAGGGACTGAATAGCCCAGAAAAAAAGATCTATTGTGTTTAAAGATTTATAAAGACAGGAGGGTGACATCATCTACCTACAAGAGACGCATTTTAAAAAAGGTAGAGAATCTAAATTACTTAGTCCAAAATACCGCACCACCTTTCTCTCCTCTGGCCCGACCAAAAAAGGAGGAGTAGGTATACTACTTAAAAACTCAATACCATTCCAGCCAAGGCACATAGAGAAAGACAAAGACAGAAGATTTATCATAGTCATAGGACTCATACAATAGCCATGTCACACTAGCTAATTTCAACACAAGTTTAGAACATGGGAAGGGACTGCTGTTTATAGGGGGAGACCTTAACCTTCCGTTAGACCTCAAACTAGATACATCAAGCGGTTCTAAAATCCACCTGCACACAACTGCAGCAGCTCACAGTCCATGATGTATGGAGAACACTACACCCCACAGACAAAAACTTTACTTTTTACTCTCATCCACACCAAATGTATTCTAGAATAGATTACATTTTCTCAGACCCAGCTAGCCTGTCATTAATACACAATATCACAGTTCAGCCAATAACTTGGTCAGCCCGAAAAACCAATACTTTCCTTCATCTGGAGAATGGATGACCAAATACTAAAAGACGCCATATATAAAATAGATAGAAGGAGCGTTAATTCACTAGTTTCAGCTAAACACCCAAGAACAGACAAAACCACCCACCCTCTGAGAAGCACACAAACATGCTCTTAGAGGAACAATGCTCAAACTCAAAGCCCAAAAGACAAGCAGAACAGGCAACACAACATCTGCCTAAGGGCCAAATCGCCCACTAGGAAAAATAACACAAAAAAACCCCATCCTCCACTGATATATTAAAAACAGTGACGCAAGCTAGGAATGAGCTTCAAACATAGCTACTGACACAACATAAGGCACTTCACCTTAAGCAATTCTGTTTTGAATATTATTATTATTATAGTTTATTTATGAAGCGCCAACATATTCCGCAGCGCTGTCCATGGATACAATTCATTTAAATAAAACAATACAAGACTTGTAAGAGACAGGAAAAAATTTACAAACACATACAGGTGGAATTGAGGGCCCTATTCCCATGGGAACTTACAATCTAGAAGGGTAGGAGGTTGAGAAACAGGAGGTGAGGACTGCAAGATTTGGAAAGATGTTAATACAGAGTTAGATGAGGGAAATGTTAGGTAAGTGAAGTTAATTTATTATTGAGTTGGGTGGTAGGCTTCCCTGAACAGAAAAGTCTTCAGGGAACATTTAAAGGAAGACAGATTAGGGCAAAGCCTGACAGCACGAGGGAGAGTGTTCCAGAGGGTAGGTGCTGCACGACAGAAGTCCTGCAGTCTATCATGAGAGGAGGTGATAGTTGCGGATGCAAGGAGCAGGTCATTGTAGGATCTTAGTGGACGGGCTGGAGTATACTTGTGTATTAGAGAGGATAGGTAGAGGGGAGCGGCGTTGGTGAGAGCTTTGTATGTAAGGGTGAGAATTTTGAATTTAATTCTGCTGTGAATGGGGAGCCAATGAAGGAACTCGCAGAGAGGTGCAGCAGATGCAGATCGACGGGAAAGGAGGATCAGCCTGGCAGAGGCATTTAGGATGGATTGAAGGGGGGAGAGGCGGGAAAGAGGAAGGCCAGCGAGTAGGTTATTGCAGTAGTCAAGTCAGGAGATAGCAAGGGAGTGGATTATTTGCTTTGTGGTGTCAGCGCTCAGAAAAGGGCGAGTTTTGGAAATATTGCGTAGATGGTTGCGGCAGGATGTAGAAAGCGATTAGATATGGGGGACAAAGGATAGATTTGAGTCAAGTGTGACTCCGAGGCAGTGGACTTGGGGCGATGGGGAAATGGTGATGCCGTCAACAGGGATAGAAAAGTCAGAAGTCAGCGTAGAGCTTGAGGGGGGATAAGAAGGAGCTCAGTCTTGGACATGTTAATCTTTAGGTGGTGAGAGGCCATCCAGGTAGAAATACCAGATGAGCAGTCACTGACATGAGAAAGGACAGAGGGAGAGAGAGCAGGGGTGGAGAGGTAGATCATCAGCATAGAGGTGATATTTGAAGCCATAACTGTTGATAAGTTTACCCAGCAAAGAAGTATAGATGGAAAAGAGTAGAGGACCTAGAACAGATCCTTGAGGTACTCCAACAGACAGAGGCATAGTAGAGGAGAAGTCGCCAGCAAATGACACAGAAAAAGACCTGTGGGAAAGATAGGAGTGAATCCAGGAAAGAGCAGTGTCACAGAGGCCAAAAGAGCTAAGGGTCTGTAGGAGGAGGGGGTGGTCAACTGTGTCGAAGGCAGCTGAGAGGTCGAGTAAGATGAGTATAGAGTAGTGGCCAATATTTTTTGCAGAGAGAAGATCGTTTGTAACCTTGGTAAGGGCAGTCTCAGTTGAATGTTTTGGGCGGAATCTGGATTGCAATGGGTCAAGCAAGGAGTTGGTGGACAGGAAGTGGGTTAGGCGATTGTAAACTAGTTTTTCAAGGAGTTTTGATGTTAGTGGAAGCAGTGATATGGGGCGGTAGCTTTCGGGAGAATTAGGGTCGAGGGAGGGTTTTTTTGAGTATGGGAGTGACTTTTGCGTGTTTGAAAGAAGATGGGAATGAGCCGGTAGAGAGAGATAGGTTGAAGATGTGGGTAAGAGCAGGAGTGAGGGTAGAAGATAGGGATGGTATTAGATGGGAAGGGATAGGGTTGAGTGGGCAGGTAGTGAGGCGTGAGGAAGATAGTAAGGAAGAAACTTCATTCTCAGTGGCTGGATGGAAGATAGAGAGGGTGGCAGAGCGAGTAATTGGGCCTGTTGGAATATTGCAGGTTGGTGTTGGGATAGTACATGTTTTGTTTAAAAAGTAGTCTTGAGCACTAAAGACAGACGGGGTGGTGGAGCAGGTGGGTAGAGGAGAGAGTTAAAGGTGGAAAAGAGTCGTTTAGGGTTTGAGGAAAAAGTAGAGAAGAGAAGTAGGTTTGCTTGGGCAGAAGTGTATGAATGAAGAATAAACTTATAGTGTAGGAAATCAGGTTCAGAGTGAGTTTTCCTCCAGACACGCTCAGCAGTACGAGAGCATTTTTGCAAATAGCGTGTATGCTGAGCATGCCAGGGCTGTAACTGACTGTGTGGTGCTTTGCGCAGCTGGGGAGGGGCAAGCATGTCTAGTGCAGAGGAGAGAGTTTTGTTATAGTGGGCTGTAGCGAGATCAGGGCAGGTTATAGTGGAAGTGGAAGGGAGGAGAACAAATCAGACTCCCTACTCGCAAAAACATTAAAAAGACTCAAAACTTATATCACAGAGACAATGGGGGCACTCACTACAAGGACAGTGCGAATTTAGCTGAAATTTTGAGACAATATTACTCCTCACTATATAACCTACCACCAGCACATGCCAACACACAGACTAAAGTGGACAGACATAGGGAAACAAAAGAAATGGAGGACTATCTATCAGACATCAAGATCCCTACATTAGATCCGGAAGATACAAATGCTTAGAATCACCATTGACAAAAGATGAAATCATGAAAGCAATAAAAGACACACCATGCAGAAAAAGTCCAGATTTTCTCTTGTATGGTGTATCCAGTCCACGGATCATCCATTACTTGTGGGATATTCTCATTCCCACAAGTAATGGATGAACCGTGGACTGGATACACCACAAGAGAAATAAATTTATCAGGTAAGCATAAATTATGTTTTCTCTTGTAAGGTGTATCCAGTCCACGGATCATCCATTACTTGTGGGAATGAGAATATCCCACAAGTAATGGATGATTCGTGGACTGGATACACCACAAGAGAAATAAATTTATCAGGTAAGCATAAATTATGTTTTTTTGGCATCTTATATTATAAAACATTTGCACCCCTTCTAATACCCTACTTAACCAAAATGTACAATAATTTATTAGCAGAAGGTGGCTTTACTTCAAACATGCTTGAAGCACACATAACAGTACTTCTCAAACCTGGGAAAACACCCAATAAACAAGAAAATTTTCGCCCTATCTCCCTACTAAATTCAGACATTAAAATATACGCAAAAATCATAGCTACACGAGTAAACAGCATCCTCTCCAAACTCATCAACCCAGACCAAGTGGGATTTGTCCCGGGAAGAGAAGCGAGAGATAACAAACTCAAAACTCTCCAACTTATCTCACACACCCAAAACAATCACATCCCAATGTCACTCACATCTACAGATCCAGAGAAGGCATTTGACAGGGTGGCTTGGCCATTCCTGAGGCCCACCCTGTCAAAGATGAAGTTGATGAAGCTCTTGTGAGCTGCTGGTGCAACGCTGCCCCCTGCAGACTCGTGGCAAATCGCCTGCCAGCTGGGAGGTGTCAATCAACCTGATCGCTATCTCAGATAATGGCAAACTGCCCACTGAAACAACAGATAGACAAAATGAAATACCTAGGAGTATATATTTCGGCAGACCCTGACATAGTGTACCGGGCCTGTCACGGATACCAGGCTGCAAGGGTTAAACCCCTACCCCTATAACCTCACCCCTGTTGTTATCTAGTCTAGGTGTGAAGTGTCTTTCTGTTATTGTGTGAGTCATCCATTGTCCTTTTATAAGTCAGGATGTGATTAGAATCTTGTTTAACTAACCATTGTCTGATGTTTGTCTCATTGTATAATATTTGTTTCTATTTGTGTAGTAACTACCCCCATTTGTTGGAAATGTATAAAAGCTGTGTTTTCTGTGCAATAAAGCAGTTCTTTTTTTTCACCTGAATGCTAGTCTGTCTAGTCATTTAGGTGGGCTCCTGCTAGAATCACTTTCCTAGGCTACATAGCAGTTTGTTCCAGACAGCGGAAGGACCCATTTGGCAGAGCTACCCAGTCGGGGTAGCCGGGGATCCGTCACATTGGTTGGCAGTGGTGGGATGCTTCCGTCTACCTGGAACGTCCAAACCACCAACTGAAGATCTTGCCGGATGGAGCAGTACTATGGGCTCCGGAAGGAAGAATTAAGAATGTTGCTGCAGGCTAGAGGGAAAGTTGCTGGCAACAAGACAAAGGCAGTACTTGTAGCCGAACAGATGGAGGACGATCGGGCTAGCGAACAGGCTGGTGGGTCGGACAGCGACCAAAGCGGAGGATGGCCAAGTACAGCCTCCACTCAAGGGACTACAATGTCCAACATGCAGCGGCAGGTACAGTGGCAACTGTCTCTCTATGGACCTAACCCCCCCGAGGAGATCATTACTCGGATAGTGACTGACGCCACCAAGATACATATGTTGGAGCTTCAGAAGTCTATGGGGGGGTCATGCCGGATCCCCTGGACTCCCCTTCATGTCCCAAGAAACTACCTCACGGGGCTTTCCGAACATTCCAGGATGATGAGAGCGAGGATATCGACAGCTATTCGAGACCCAGTGCCGGATGCATGGGGTCGCTGGTGCCGACAGGGTTACTATTCTCATTGGGAAACTGTCCGGTAGGGCCCTGGAGGCTTTCCACACTGTCCCTTCTGATGACCAAGACAACTATGACCGGGTGAAGGAGTGTATCCTTGCCCAGTATGGACTCACACCTGAGGCTCACCATCTAAGATTCCGGGGACTACAAAGACAAGAGGAGCAGCCATATACCGAGTTTGCCCACCGCTTAGCTCAGTCCTTGAACTCTTGGGTTACTGGGTGCCACATCACCACCCTAGATGGAGCTGTCCAACTCCTCCTCCTGGAGCAGTTCTACAACCGCACCCCAGCAGAGATAAGGGACAGGGTAAAGGACAAAGGACCCAGAACAGCTGACCAAGCCACCGCCGATCAGTATGTGGATGCCCAGCACCAGGCGGCCACAGACCTCCGGCCAGCAACCCGCTCCGCTCCAGCGCGACCACCAACAGTTTTTAGGCAGCCCCAGACCAGACCACCCACTGTGTACCCGGCTGGAGGCAGCAATTCCCGGGGCTGTTATGGGTTTGGACACCCCGGCCATGTGGTACGGAACTGCCCAACAAGACAAAGAAACCCCCCAGTCCAGCCGCCAAGGAACCCTGCACCAACTCTGTGGGGGACTCCTCAAGCCCGCACCTACCAGGCCGCTGCCCATTGTGCACATACAGCGAGCTCCGACCCCTATGCTGAGTGGACAGGAGAAGTGGGTGTCTTGCACCATGTCAGCTCAGTGGGCCAAGACAACCGACACCAACATCGGCAAGATGTCTGGGACAACAGGCAGGTGGCTCAAGGAATGAGAGATACGGGGGCCACCATCTCTTTGATTCAGCCTCACCGTGTTCCCCCCTCTGGCTGCACTGGACAGACCCTCGCTGTAGAGGTAGCGGGAGGTGCTGTTCTGAGGGTTCCTACCACCTGGATCTATTTGGACTGGAAAACCGACGCCCGCAATGTAGAAGTGGGGGTTATGCAAAACATCCCTGCTGATGTCCTGTTGGGAAACGACCTTGGCCACCTTGTCTCTGCCTTTTTGGGGAATACCTCTCCGGACACCTGCCCTGTGACTACCCACCAGCAGGCCAGATGCCAAGCCACCTCACCAGCTCCGGGGACCCAGGTAAGACCTACTGCCCCGACTCCTACCTTGCCCCGACTAACCATCCCCACTAAACCCAAACTTGCTGACACCCCCTCCTGGGCAACCCCTTCCGACTTTGCCAAAGAGACCTTGAGCGACCCGACCCTAGCCCCTTACCAAGACCGAGTAGGTGCTGACGCCAAGGGCCCCAGAGACGAACGGTTCCAGTGGGAGGGCAAACTCCTGTACCGGATCTCCAAGAGGAGAAAAGGACCGGTGCCCAAACGCCAGCTGGTTGTACCAAAGAAGTTTCGGTCCAACCTGCTGAAAATAGGGCATGACATTCCCTTAGCTGGCCACTTTGAAAAACAAAGGACCCACCACCGCTTGACTCAAACCTTCTTCTGGCCAGGCATTACAGCCAATATTAAGGAATACTGTAAATCCTGTGAGGTTTGCCAGAAGGTAGGAAAGACGGGAGATCAGCCCCCCTCATCCCCTGCCCATTATTGATGAACCCTTTTAGCCGAGTAGCAGTAGACATTGTGGGGCCATTAGCTCGGCCCAGCCCCACATGGAAGAAATACATCCTTACGGTGGTAGACTATGCCACCCGATACCCAGAGGCAATCCCCTTGGCCAATATCCAGGCGGAGACCATAGCAGATGTGATGCTCCGGAAATTCACCAGGGTAGGCTTCCCTCTGGAAGTGGTTTCCGATCAGGGAACACAGTTCACTGCGGAAATCACTCAACAACTCTGGAAGTTGTGCGGGATTAAACCCCTGCACAGCGCCCCTTACCACCCCCAGACAAATGGGCTGTGTGAGAGGTTTAGTGGGACCCTAAAGCAACTGCTTCAAACTTTCTCGGCCACTCACAGGGACTGGGAAATAATTCCTGCTGCATCTCCTCTTTGCATATCCAGAGGTGCCTCAGGAATCCACAGGTTTTTCCCCCTTTGAACTACTGTATGGTCGAAAGGTTAGGGGCCCGCTAAATTTGGTACAAGCCCACTGGGAGGGAGCCACAGGGGTAGAAGAGCACTCTGTCGTGGGGTACATACTCCAGCTCAGGGACCGGCTGCAGGACCTGGCAGCCCAGGTCCGTGAGAACCTTCAGGCCTCTCAGCACAAACAGAAGCGATGGTACGATCGCAATGCCCATACCCGAACCCTGATAGTGGGACAGAAGGTCCTCGCCCTGAAGCCTGTCAAAACAGACAAGCTACAGGCCTCTTGGCAAGGACCCTACTGGGTTGTGGAACAACTGAACAACACCACATACCTGGTAGTGAAGTGTTCAGATGAAAGAATCTGTCGGACCTTTCATGTGAACATGTTGAAGGCATACATAGAAAGACCCAGAGATGTGGCCGCTATCTGTGCGCCGGCAGTGGAGGACTCTGAAAGTCTTCCAATGCCGGAGCTGCCCGGACCTACTGATGCCCCCCAGGGGGTGGATGACATATCCCTAGACGACAGGTTAGAGCCCGGACAGAAAAGGCAGGTCTGGCGACTCCTAGAACAGTGAAGTGACATGTTCTCTACTGTCCCTGGGTTTACCACCACAGCCATCCACCGGGTGGAGACCCCAGGACAGACCCCCCTGCGACAGGCTGCCTACAGGGTCCCAGAGGCCGTCAGGGAAAGTATGCACCGGGAGCTCCGGGGAATGTTGGACCTCAGTGTCACTGAACTGTCCAAAAGTCCCTGGGCCTCCCCAGTAGTGTTAGTACTCAAGAAGGACGGAACTAACCGGTTCTGCGTTGACTACCGTAGACTCAATGACAGAACCACCACTGACGCCTATCCCATGCCCCGAGTAGATGACCTGTTAGATTGAATCGCCCAGGGCCACTTCCTGACCACCCTCAACCTATGCAAGGGTTATTGGCAAATTCCCCTCGATCCTGAGTCCATCCCCAAGTCTGCCTTCATCACTCCCTTCGGCTTATACCAGTTTAAGGTCATGCCGTTTGGAATGAAGAACGCCCCAGCCACTTTCCAAAGAATGGTAGACCACCTGTTAGATGGCCTCCAGGACTATGCCTGTGCATACCTGGATGACATTGCTATCTATAGCGAGACCTGGGAGGACCATCTGGTCCACCTAGGCGCCATCTTAGATCGTTTTCGAGCCGCCGGACTAACCTTGAAGTCAGATAAGTGTACCATTGGGCACGTGGAGGTACAATACTTGGGCCACTGAGTCGGCTGCGGTAAGCAGTGACTCGAACTGGCCAAAGTCGAGGCAGTGGCTAACTGGCCCACCCCCAGGACCAAAACCCAAGTTCTTGCCTTTCTGGGTACTGCAGGCTACTACCGGAGCTTTGTCCCCAATTACAGCACCCTCGCCAAACCCCTGACTGACCTGACCCGTAAACCACTTCCCCGACAGGTTCTGTGGTCCCCCGAGAGTGAACAAGCCTTCCAGAGTCTTAAGTCTGCCTTAATCTCTGCTCCAGTACTGGCCGCTCCTAACCCAGCCAAACGCTTATCTGTCACACAGATGCCTCCATGTTCGGGTTGGGGCCATACTAAGTCAGGCAGACGAGGAAGGAAAGGACCACCACATTGCCTACCTCAGTCGAAAACTGCTACCCCGGGAAGTAGGCTATGCGGCGGTCGAGAAAGAGTGTCTGGCGCTGGTATGGGCTTTGAAGAAGTTGCAGCCCTACCTATATGTAAGACCCTTCACCGTCCTCACTGACCATAATCCCCTTGTATTGCTCAACCGAGTTTCCGGAGACAATGGGAGAATGTTGAGGTGGAGCCTAGCCCTGCAGCCATTTAACTTTGACATTCAGTACCGACCAGGAAAAAGCAATGGGAATGCTGACAGACTTTCCCAGTGGACTGAAGTGGCATAAATTCCTCGGACATCCCCAGGCCGACCCGTATGTGGATCTAGCCGGGCCTGCCGAACTGGAGAGGGGGAGATGTCACAGATACCAGGCTGCAAGGGTTAAACCCCTACCCCTATAACCTCACCCCTGTTGTTATCTAGTCTAGGTGTGAAGTGTCTTTCTGTTATTGTGTGAGTCATCCATTGTCCTTTTGTAAGTCAGGATGTGATTAGAATCTTGTTTAACTAACCATTGTCTGATGTTTGTCTCATTGTATAATATTTGTTTCTATTTGTGTAGTAACTACTCCCATTTGTTGCTAAACACTTGGAAAAATGGGAAATTAACCCCCAACCCATCCCCTCCCGACCCCCACCCTCCTTTCTGCATTAAAAAGATATGTGGTCTCAAGTGTTAGGAAAAAAAGGACTACAAAGGCTTTAACATAGAGAAACATACATATACATGTCTCAATATATATATATATATATATATATATATGTATGTATATATATATAGATAGATAGATAGATAGATAGATAGATAGATAGATAGATAGATAGATAGATAGATAGATAGATAGAAAAAAAAGGCAAAATAGTCTGGAACTCTGAATAAAACGTCCAAGTTTAATGGTCCATATTAAAAAGCATGAACAATAATCAGAAAGAAACGTCTGACATGTTTCGGCCAGATGGCCTTACTCATAGACTGAGGTTCAATTTGATTATCACCTTATTTAAGAACAATACTGATATGCTATTGGTCACTAATAATTAATTGTAATACATTGAATCTGGAATGGGGCTAAATTGGAAGCACTAACTGGTATACAAAAGTTAAAGAATCACAATAGATAATAACATTTATATTACACAAATAATATGATAACAGAAACAAAAACCATATGTTATATGTATTAATGTGATGTAAACACATAGTTAAAAAAAGAAAAACACTAATTTAACTATTTGAAGGTAAAGTTACACAAAACATAATTTGAAAGTACAATTTGGAAGTGCTAAACTGCAGGAATACAAAGTGTAAAAATGCATATAAAGGACTCCTTTCCTAACAGTATGATAAACACATAGGTAAAATTAGTTACACAAACACTGTTATGGTTAACTTGATGAAACCACGTATGTTGACAAAACATACAATGGGAAATCTGGCTATTCGTTATTTTTATTTTACAGGCAAGTTTGTATTTATTTTAACTAGGTACAATAGTTATTAAATAGTTATTAACTATTTAATAACTACCTAGCTAAAACAAATACAAAAGTACCTGTAAACTAATTTACAATAACACCTAACCTAACCCTACAATTAAATAAATTAACTAAATTAAAAACAATTAAATAAATTAAAATAAATTAGCTAGTATAAAAACAAACAAACACTAAATTACAGAAAATAATAAACAAATTACAAGATATTTAAACTAATTACACCTAATCTAATAGCCCTATCAACAACAAAAAAAGCCCCCCCAAATTAAAAAATAACCCTAGCCTAAACTAAACTATCAATAGCCCTTAAAAGGGCCATTTGCGGGGCATTGCCCCAAAGAAATCAGCTCTCTTACCTGTAAAAAAAAAATACAAACAACCCCCCAACAGTAAAACCCACCACCCACACAACCAAACGTCCCAAATAAAATCCTAACTAAAAAAAACTAAGCTCCCCATTGCCTTGAAAAGGGCATTTGGATGGGCATTGCCCTTAAAAGGGCAGTTAGCGCTATTGCAGGCCCAAACCCTAACCTAAAAATAAAACCCACCCAATACACCCTTAAAAAAAACCTAACACTAACCCCCTGATGATCGACTTACAGTTCTGAAGACCGGACATCCATCCTCAAGGAAGTGACAGAAGTCCTCATCCAAGCCAGGCCGGAGTCCTCAACGAAGCCAGGAGAAGTCTTCATCCAAGCCGGGCAAAGTGGTCCTCCAGACGGGCAGAAGTCTTCATCCAGCCAATAGAATCCGAGCTCAATCCTATTGGCTGATTGGATCAGCCAATAGGATTGAACTTCAATCCTATTGGCTGATTGCATCAGCCAATAGGATTTTTTCTACCTTAATTCCGATTGGCTGATAGAATTCTATCAGCCAATCGGAATCTAAGGGACACCATCTTGGATGATGTCACTTAAAGGAACCTTCATTCGTCGTTAGTCGTCGGCAGAAGAGGATGCTCCGCGTCGGATGTCTTGAAGATGGAGCCGCTCCGCGTCGGATGGATGAAGATAGAAGATGCCGTCTGGATGAAGACTTCTGCCCGTCTGGAGGACCACTTCGCCCGGCTTGGATGAAGACTTCTCCCGGCTTCATTGAGGATTTCGGCCCGGTTTGGATGAAGACTTCTGCCTCTTCCTTCAGGATGGATGTCCAGTCTTCAGAACTGTAAGTCGATCTTCAGGGGGTTAGTGTTAGGTTTTTTTAAGGGTGTATTTGGTGGGTTTTATTTTTAGGTTAGGGTTTAGGCCTGCAATAGAGCTAACTGCCCTTTTAAGGGCAATGTCCATCCAAATGCCCTTTTCAGGGCAATGGGGAGCTTAGGTTTTTTTAGATAGTATTTTATTTTGGGGGTTGGTTGTGCGGGTGGTGGGTTTTACTGTTGGGGGGGTTGTTTGTATTTTGTTTTACAGGTAAAAGCTGATTTCTTTGGGGCAATGCCCCGCAAAAGGACATTTTAAGGGCTAGTGATATTTTAGTTTAGGCTAGGGTTTTTTTTATTTGGGGGGGCTTTTTTTTATTTTTATAGGGCTATTAGATTAGGTGTAATTAGTTTAAATATCTTGTAATTTGTTTATTATTTTCTGTAATTTAGTGGGGGGGTTTGTACTTTAGCTAATTTAATTTAATTTATTTAATTGCTTTTAATTTAGTTAATTTATTTAGGGGTATTTAGACTCAGGGTTCATGTTAGGGTGTTAGGTGTAAACATAAAATGTATTTCCCCATAGGAATCAATAGGGCTGCGTTAAGGAGTTTTACGCTGCTTTTTTGCAGGTGTTAGACTTTTGTTTCAGCAGGCTCTCCCTGTTGATTCCTATGGGGAAATCATACACGAGCAGGTACGACCAGCTCACCGCTGACTTAAGCAGCGCTGGTATTGGAGTGCGGTAAAGAGCACAATTTTGCTCAACGCTCACTTCTTGCCTTTTAACGCCGGGTTTGTAAAAACCCGTAATACCAGCGCTGTAGGTAAGTGATCGGTCAGACAAAACTGCTCTTTAGCACCGCACAGCTCATAACGAAAAACTCGTAATCTAGCCGTTCTTTATTTATCTATACCTATATATAATTTTAAATGTATAGATATATATAACGGTAGCGAGTGAAAGTTAGTTAGTGAATGTTGTGTGAAGTCTGGTGGCATGTTGTAAGTAGCAAAGTTGGCACATTTTATTTGCATAATGTATGTTCCTATTGCAACACTGACAAACACACATTTTGTGCTATGTGCTAAGACTATTATTTAAAGGGATATTCTATATCCATGAGAATGCAAGTATGCTATTCCTCTAGGGCTGTAGGAACCCCATTAGTGCTTAGACTGTTACTTCTGAGAGGGTAAACAGGGAAGAGAGAAAGAGCTTGATGATATATTCTTTGCTGACACTCGTAAAAAAGGGGCACTCCCTGCGACTTGCGAGATGGCTTCTATTAAAAGTATTGGAGCTCGCTGGATAGGGACACTTCGCTCCTTATTGCGAAGTTAGTAGGGAGCAGGTGGAGCACTTTCAAATTAAAATCCTGCAGCCAATATAACTCACATTACGCTACTTTCTGCTTATAGCATCTTACATTCGCCTATATTTTAGTATGCATTTGTTTTTCTATTGGGGTTATAAGTATTCGTATTGTTTTGACAAAAGCTC
Organism: Bombina bombina; assembly: GCF_027579735.1. Classification (NCBI taxonomy): domain Eukaryota; kingdom Metazoa; phylum Chordata; class Amphibia; order Anura; family Bombinatoridae; genus Bombina; species Bombina bombina. Next base: position 642,365,429 of record NC_069500.1, on the reverse strand, counting down.
GCCACCTTTTAGTTGGCGAGAAAAAACTGTGATATGCAGTATACGCCCCTTAGCGAGACACCCTGTTTTCAGGGTAAAAAATGGCTTTAGATCATTCCACCAGGGAAATAGAAGGACTGGTGAGCATTCATTAATAATCTCGCCAGCCCAGAAAGCTTTCAATCATTGAGCCTAGAGAGTTTAGAGAGGAAAAGAGACAGTGGAGAAGAAGGTAGAGTTAGGAGAAAATGGAGAAAAAAGAGTGAAGAGATATAAAAGAGAGAAGGGAGAGGGTAAAAAGAGAGATTAAAGGGATTTGAGAAAGATAGCTAAGAGTGAGAAGGGAGAGATGATAATTATTACAAAAAAAAATCTCCAGGTCTGCTATGATCTTCCATGACTGTCAGTACTCAATGCATTCTCTCAGTTCAACAATATCCTTTTTCTATCCAGCTGTTGTCTTACCCAGAACCTCTAGTTGATGTTTCTAACTGCTATGAACTTATTTTTGTTAATTTATTACTATATGTAGCATTAGTTAATTTATTATGATATAAAATAAAACCAATATTTCAAAATGTTTCACAATGGCTAAACATATGCAAAGAGGGGATGATGTAGTGGGTGGGATTTGAAGTGACAGGTAACATTTTGTCCTGGCTTGTAGCTTAGGACTTGAGATATTGAGCCCTGTATATATTGTACCAAAATACGATTATATATATATATATATATATATATATATATATATATATATATATATAAATATTTATTTATGAATTAATAGACAATATTCATTGTGAAGAACATTAGAATGTAATATTTCATGTTGGGTTAGTGCACTTGAGAAAATGCGATCGGGTTTGGGCATGGGGTAAGGGTGTTAGTTTTTTCCCACTTTTCACGCTCCATTGAAGTCTATGGTGGAATACATTAATGAGTTCATAATATTCAGATTTCTGCTTTTTCCGAGCATCGCGTTAGCACTCGTGCAAAAATGTTTTACTTTCAACTTGTAATAAGAGCGCTAACTGACACGTGCAAAAAGCCTCCATCTAGGGTAGTTAACACGGGAGCACAAACTACTGCTTCACTCGTAATCTTGCCTAAAATGGGTAAAGTAATAAATACTGAAAAGAGAAATTAGTTGTAATATTGGTAGAAATGATTTTCAAGACATCTGAAATACATTTTTACCCCTGTAAACTTATGTTGGTTGTTATGCCGCTTAATACATGTAGTTTTTCTTCTCCTCTTGGACACCCTTGACCTCTCAGAAAAATGGGAATAGTTGGACAACTCTAAAGTAAAACTGCAAAGTTTATTTAGCAAACAATAGTTAAAAACATTAGAATATATATATAAAAACAATGAACCATAAATCAGATGCATTGGGCTCTTACTAGAATATTATCAATTATACCCTTGACCTTTGCTACTATTTGCTTCTACTCTTTTCCCCCTTGTAGCAGGTTGCAAAGGTGAACACACTTTATGGCCAAACTAACGCCTAGATTTAGAGTTCTGCGTTAGCCGTCAAAACCAGCGTTAGGGGGTCCTAACGCTGGTTTTGGCCGCCCGCTGGTATTTAGAGTCAGTCAGGAAAGGGTCTAACGCTCACTTTCCAGCCGTGACTTTTCCATACCGCAGATCCCCTTACGTCAATTGCGTATCCTATCTTTTCAATGGGATCTTTCTAACGCTGGTATTTAGAGTCTTGGCTGAAGTGAGCGTTAGAAATCTAACAACAAGACTCCAGCCGCAGAAAAAAGTCAGTAGTTAAGAGCTTTATGGGCTAACGCCGGTTTATAAAGCTCTTAACTACTGTGCTTTAAAGTACACTAACACCCATAAACTACCTATGTACCCCCTTCTGGACGGATCGGTGATACCCGGCGTGGTGAAGACAAGGTAGGAAGATCTTCAGGGGCTTAGTGTTAGGTTTTTAAGGGGGGTTTGGGTTAGATTAGGGGTATGTGGGTGGTGGGTTGTAATGTTGGGGGGTATTGTATGTTTATTTAAATGCAAAAGAGCTGTTTTCTTTGGGGCATGCCCCGCAAAAGGCCCTTTTAAGGGCTGGTAAGGTAAAAGAGCTGTTAAATTTTTATTTTAGAATAGGGTAGGGCATTTTTTTATTTTGGGGGGCTTTGTTATTTCTTTAGGGGGCTTAGAGTAGGTGTAATTAGTTTAAAATTCTTGTAATCTTTTTTTTTTTGTAATTTAGTGTTTGTTTTTGTAATTTAGCTTAGTTGATTTAATTGTAGATAATTGTAGGTAGTTTAATTAATTTATTGATAGTGTAGTGTTAAGTTTAATTGCAACTTAGGTTAGGATTTATTTTACAGGTAATTTTGTAATTATTTTAACTAGGTACCTATTAAATAGTTCTTAACTATTTAATAGCTTTTGTACCTAGTTAAAATAAATACAAAGTTGCCTGTAAAATAAATATTAATCCTAAAATAGCTACAATATAATTATTATTTATATTGTAGCTATATTAGAGTCTATTTTACAGGTAAGTATTTAGCTTTAAATAGGATTAATTTATTTAATAAGAATTATTTTATTTCGCTAGAATAAAATTATATTTAACTTAGGGGGGTGTTAGGGTTAGAGTTAGACTTAGCTTTAGGGGTTAATACATTTATTAGTAGCGGTGAGGTCCGGTCGGCAGATTAGGGGTTAATAATTGTAGGTAGGTGGCGGCAAGAACTAATTACACCTACTCTAAGCCCCCTAAACAAATAACAAAGCCCCCCAAAATAAAAAAATGCCCTACCCTATTCTAAAATAAAAAGTTAACAGCTCTATTACCTTACCAGCCCTTAAAATGGCTTTTTGTGGGGCATGCCCCAAAGAAATCAGCTCTTTTACCTGTAAAAAAAAACATACAATACCCCCCAACATTACAACCCACCACCCACATAACCCTACTCTAACCCACCCAAACCCCCCTTAAAAAACCTAACACTAAGCCCCTGAAGATCTCCCTACCTTGTATTCACCCAGCCGGGTATCACCGATCCGTCCAGAAGAGGGTCCGAAGTCTTCATCCTATCCAGCCAGAAGAGGTCCTCCTAAGGGGCTGAAATCTTCATTCTTTCCGGCCAGAAGAGGTCCTCCAGAGGGTCAGAAGTCTTCATCCAGGCGGCATTCTTCTGAACCAAGTATTACCGCCCCCAACATATCTTACTTATAATGGATAACGCAACTCCTCACTGCAAGATCCCAATGGGAACCACCGGGGGTACCTCTATATAGAGGAACCGCTTCCTTTGTTAAAAGCTGATCTAAAAGACAGGGTTTGAAATGTACCTTTTGCTATGCTACTTTTGTCTAATATCTCCTACATGTTCAATTTACATTTGATTATGGGTAATAACCCTTTTGAATTGAACATTTCTCCTCAGTATTAAGCTATAGCTTATTTTTCGTCTACCTATTTTGTATGTGTGGCTGTTGCGTATGGAGATCCCACTTTCTACTGTGTGTTATGCATTGTATATCTTTGTTTGTTTTTTTGCTAAGTGCAGTTACTTTTCAGATTTTTATTCAAAGGTCTACTTTTCTTTATACAGGCATACCTCGTTTCTGTCATATCCCTATGTATGTACCTTTAAGATAATATCTCCTCCTACACATTTACCTTTAAAAGGATGTTCATTCCCCTTCCTCTTTGCTTGATAATTAGTGTGTATTCAGTGCATCTGTCTCTCACTGCTCTCTGAGCCGAATGTGTGTACTTTGAATCCTGATCTCCTTGAGACATTTACCTCTCTGCTTTGTGAGACACTTCGTTATTACAAGTTTGCCTTTTCAACTTGAATTGTTTTATGCATTGATCATCATCATATGTGCTTACTTACTGTTTTCAACTGTTTGCCAAATACTAAATTGAATCAAGTTTACTTTCAGTTACTTTTGCTATTTAATTTACTTGGCTACAGTCTTATCCGATTCACAGAGATACAACTAAGTTGTGTTAACGTCACGAGCCTCGCTTCCAATTTCGCTCACTGCCGCAACTTACACAGTTACTCTCTGTCGCAGCAAGTCAGTACATCCGATACAGGTACTCTGCATAAAGTGAAATAAGTACTTACTGTGAAATACTATTTATGTTCGTAATCATATATATCTGGGACAATACGTCGTAACTGAATTGAAGTCTTTATCTTGGTACTAGGATAAGTAAACTTGATATCAAGGACTTAGAACTGCATTAATTCATTATTGTGCTTTCTCTAAATACAATCTGACATCAAGGAATAAGCTACGAACTTTATGAACACTTTGTTACAGATTGCAATTGCTGAAGAATCACATTCACTCTATAATTTACTTAATATATTCAAGTCTCTTTTTTTCCCCAACTTCTTGTTAAACCCAGCTTGTGCTGATTACGTTTAATCTAATTTTATCTAGAGACTAAACGCTCCTCTTTTTCAAAGTTCAATCCTTCAATATTGAATTTAATAACTTGAGAAGCTACAAACCCATAACTAACCTCTAACTAAAGTTGTTAAAGCCTTAGAGTTTCATTGCGCTTCTCAGATATTGCTCTTTATACAAATTGAAGGTTTGCTACAACCCTGTGTTGAGCAAGTCTATCAGCAAATTTTTTCCAACATATATACACATATAAACACATAAATACACATAAATATGGATATATACACACCTAAATCTACACACTACTAGTAAAAAGACTCACTGAAGGCTCAGATGATGGTTATCATTTTTTAGCAATAAAGTATTTTTTAATCAAGGTATATACATTGTTTTTTAACAGGGGTCATTCCTACAATATAAAGTGTGGGAACTCACCAAGACTTCCCCCCCCCCCCCCTTACAATTAATATTGTTTTATACACACACACTCACTGTATTTATATGTATATAATCTATACACTCTGGTTAATAAAAGCACAGAGTCTCACCCACTTAAAGGGACATTATACACTAGATTTTTTAGTTTTTTTTTTTAAATTGATAGTTTTCCTTATTTTTAAATAACATTGCTCTGATTTACAGACTCCTAACCAAACCCCAAAGTTTTAGCAGAATACCGATGTATACCTACTCCAACTTGCTTCTGTTTGTGTAAAGGTTCTTTTCATATGCAAAGGATGGGGGAGGGGGATGTCTGCTATTTCCCATTTGCAGTGGGTGTTCCTGTAACCTTTTAAACAGAGCTAAACTGAAAGCTTCTAAGTAAGTTTTTAAACGGTTTTATACTGGATTGTTAGATTAGTATCTGTGCATATTATTCTTTATAGTAGTGTCTATTACATACAGTTATATGAAAATTGGTGTATACTGTCCCTTTAAGGTGCAATAGTCCTAATTCTGCTGAGGGGAGTTAAATAGCCCCAAAGTAAGCCACAAATAAATGTAAGCACCATGTGATCCACACAGTGCAAGGTGATCACACAGCAGGACCACTGACACGCTTGAATTTAGTGTATTGTAGGAGGTGTTACTGCCCATTACTAGAGGATCTCACTATCCCTCTAACTAGACTGTGCTCAAGCAGCAGCAGTGTTTACTGAAGCATTTCTGTTCTCTGTTCAGAAGGAACTTAGTTACTCCTGCAAAAATAGTGCAGGAAAGCCGTTCCCATGCGTTCCAGTCCGACTTGACCCCTGTTTTTTAGACATAATACTATTGCACACTTAATAGACTACAGTATAATGTAAATTTAACTTATATGCACTGAGAAACAAAAAAAAATGTTGTAACTTATTGCTATATTCGTTTTATTGTGGTGGTCTGGAATCAAACCCGCAATATCTCTGAGGTACACTTGTGTGTGAGTGTGTGTGTATATATATATATATATATATATATATACTGTATATTATATATATATATATATATATATATATTGCTAACACCGTTTTATGGGTTTGCATCATTGTTTATTATTATTTATTAATAATTAATATGTTATTGACACAATTTCTTTCTTTCTTCCTCATCTCATAACACTATTAACCCATCCACCTAACCTTCATGACCATCATCACAATAAAAACCATAATCCCTTCAAAATACACCCTCTAACTGGTAGAGCTCCTAATCATCATATCCTATTCTCAATAAACCTCGTAACCCCTTACCACAGCAAATTACCCCCGTGTCAGGTTTTTTTTTTCCCTGCTTTGTTTGCCATGTGCTGCTGGCAGCCATTTTACTCACCTCTTACTGAATCTGGTGCAGAGTGTCTGAAGCTGCTCATTTCCTGCACGCCCTCTTATGGCCGGACTGGGGAACATCATCCGTGTGAGACAGGTTTCAGTCTCAGTATTGTGATGTCATCACTTATTATTTAAAGGGCCTATGTTCAGTATGCTTTGCCCTTGCATTTTCTCAGACCTTTTTGTGAGTTCCTGTGTTCCTGTTCCTGTGTATTACCTGGCTGTCTGACGTCCCTCCTGGTTCCTGATCCCTGGCTTGACTCTACTGTTCTCCTTGTTCCTGAATTGGCTCGTCTGACTACTCGCTTTGGCTCCTGACTCGGCTTGTCTGACTATTCGCTTTGGCTCCTGGCTCGTCTGAGTACCAGCTCTGGCTTAGACTCCTGGCTTGATGTTTGACTTGTGGACTTTTATTATTTTTTGTTATTAATAAAGGTGTGATTATTTTTGCACTTCTCGTCTCAGTCTGATTCCTGGCATCCTGACATCCCGGTACTACAAAGGTGTTTTTTAGATTGCAAGCTTTTTGTGCAATGGACTCAATTTCCACTATTTTTTGTTTGCTCTCTTCATGCTAAAATTGATTTACTCTCTTTGTATTTGTTCTGTCAAAACTGCAGAGCTGTGTATATGAACATTGCTACATACATAAACAAATATGCTCATACATACATAAAATATAGATATTTGATTCAGCAGACAATACATGTGACTATTATTGCTTAAATTTTGCTGAGCACTTTACTGTTGAACATTAATTTTCAAATCTTACCTCTTCATGTTTTGTAAGTTAGTCAGCAAAGTAGTGGTGACCTCCTTGTGTATCACAGTGCATTGTTGAAATCTTGTTATAGCCTATCTCTTTCTCTGCTATTGGCTATATAATGACACTTGCATAATTATAAACTATAACCGATGATTCAATGACAGAATAAGTCCTAATATTTGTAAAAAAAAAATTGGTATAATATTGGCTCTGCTGTTCTCCTTCTTCCTGAATTGGCTCGTCTGACTACTCGCTTTGGCTCCTGACTCAGCTCGTCTGACTATTCGCTTTGGCTCCTGACTCGGCTCGTCTGACTACCAGCTCTGGCTTAGACTCCTGGTTTCATGTTTGACTTGTGGACTTTTCTTATTTTTTTTTATTAATAAAGGTGTGATTATTTTTGCACTTCTCGTCTCAGTCTGATTCCTAGCACGCTGACATTACGCAAGGGCCATGAAGCCTGATGGTGCTAATAATCCACCTTTAACTACCATCATTTCCAGGATGGATGAACAGGATCACCACTTTGATCATTTTGTACTAGCCCTGCAAACCCTGCTGACTCGCACTGCACATTTGGACCAGAGTGTCCCACAAGTTATGTCTGCTCCTGTTTCCGCTGCTGCAACTAGTCCTACCAGGAGCATATGTGGTTATGCACCTCTACCTCAGCGATATGGAGGCGATCCTATTCAGTACAGAGGGTTTTTGAACCAGGTGGGCATTTACTTTGAGATGTTACCTCAGGCGTTTCCCTCTGACAGAGCTAAGGTGGGAATTCTCATCTCGTTCTCTCTGACACAGCTCTTGCCTGGGCTAATCCCTTGTGGGAGACTAATAAACCTATGATTTCAAATTACCCTGAATTTGTGGCCTCCTTTCGAAGGGTATTTGATGTTCCGGCTCGCTCCTCCTCTGCTGCTAAATTGCTCATGTCCATTCAGCAAGGTATGGGATCTGTTGCTCAGTATGCCATTGAGTTCCGTATGCTTGCCGCAGAGGTAGATTGGAACAATGAAGCCCTTGTGGCCACCTTCTTTCATGGGCTCTCTGATGCGATTAAAGAAGAAGTTGCTGCCAGAGATTTACCAGAGGATCTGGAGGCATTGGTGTCTTTTTTAATCCTAATTGACATCAGACTAAGTGAAAGGCCCTCTTTCAAGGAGCGCTTGCGGAAGCCTCCTGTTGCGTTGTCTCCTACGTGTTCATTCCACTTCCCATCCATGCCTCCCTCTCCTCCCATGCCTCCTGGTCCCAAGTCACCAGGTACTGCTGAGCCGATGCAGTTGGGATTCACACATCTCTCCACGGTGGAGTGGGCCTTTAGGAGGAGGGAGGGGCTCTGCCTATATTGTGGGTTACAGGGCCACCTTTTAAAGTCTTGTCCTACACGGCCGAGAAATGCTCACACCTAAGGTCCTGTCGGGGGCACACCTTGGGTGCTTTATCCTCATCCCCGGGAACCGCTAAAAGAGAAACCTTTGGTCACGGTTGTTCTTTCCTGGGTGGACTCCTCCATAGTCACTCAGGCTCTTGACTCCAGTGCTGCGGACTATTTCATTGACAGTGCTTTTGTATCAAAGCACTCCATTCCTGTATTGCCTCGGTCCGTTCCACTTGCTATTGAGGCCATTGATGGCAGGCCCCTTCAGCCTGCACTCGTTACTCACGAAACCACTCCGTTATCCATAGCTGTGGGGGCTCTCCATTTTGATACCCTCCAGTTCCAGGTGATAAACTCTCCGCATTTTCCAGTTGTTCTGGGTTATCCCTGGCTCCAAAAGCACAATCTCAGACTCGACTGGCACAGGTCCGAAATTTTGTCATGGTCCCCGCAATGTATTTCCACTTGTCTTCGGAAACCAGTTAAAGTCTTGTGCACTTCTTCGGTATCTCAATTGCCAGAGGAGTACCGAGAGTTCCTAGATGTTTTTGACAAGGTGCATGCCGGTACGTTGCCTCCTCACAGGTCTTACGATTGCGCCATAGACCTGCAACCTGGAGCCATTGCTCCTCTGGGCTGGGTTTACCCTCTGTCTGTTGCGTAGAATTGTGCTATGGAGCAGTATGTTGCCGATGCTCTGTCGCGGGGGATCATCCGCAAATCCTGCTCTCCCGCAGGGGCTGGCTTCTTCGTGAAGAAAAAGGGTGGCGAGTTAAGACCATGCATCGATTATAGGGGTCTTAATCATCTTATCATTAAGAATGCTTACCCTATTCCACTCATTACGGAACTCTTTGACCGCCTCAAGGGAGCTACGGTCTTTTCTAAACTTAATTTGAGAGGAGCATACAATCTCATTAGGATTAAGGAGGGCCACGAATGGAAAACAGCATTTAACACAAGGAGCAGGCATTATGAGTATCTTGTAATGCCCTTTGGCCTAAGTAATGCTCCAGCTGTTTTCCAGGAATTTAATAATGATGTCCTACGAGATATGTTGCAACAGTGTGTTGTGGTGTACTTAGATTATATACTCACCCACTCTTGAGGATCATCATTCTGATGTTACACGGGTACTTCAGAGATAATGTGAGAACGGCCTGTATTGTAAACTCGAGAAATGTGAATTCCATTAGACTCAAGTAACCTTCCTAGGTTATGTAATCTCTGTTGCAGGGTTCTCCATGGCAAGTTGGAGTTCTCCATGACAAGTTGTCTGCAGTCCTGCAGTTGCCTTGCCCGTTTGGTCTTCGCTCTATTAAATGTTTTTTTGCTTTGCCAATTACTATAGGAAGTTTATTATAAACTTTTCTTCCTTGGTCAAACCTATCACTGACCCGTAAGGAGAATGATCCACTCCATTGGTCACATACTGCCAATAAGGCTTTTGAGAGTCTTAAGACTGCCGCTCCAGTTCTGGCTCATTCTAACCCTGTCCTGCCTCTCATTCTTGAGGTTGTGCGTCTGAGACTGGAGTAGGTGCCCTCTTGTCTCAATGTCCTACGCCTGACGGTTCCTTGCATCCGTGCGGTTTCTTCTCTAAGAAATTTTCTCCGGTGGAGTGTAATTATGAAATTGGTGACAGGGAATTACTGACTATAATTGTGGCACTCAAGGAATGGAGGCACCTTCTCGAGGGTACTAGCGTACCAGTGCTCATTCTTACTGACCACAAGAATTTGACTTATCTATCTGAAGCAAAACGTTTGTCCCCATGACAGGACAGATGGGTGCTATTTTTGTCTCAGTTTAATTATGTGGTCTCCTACCTGCCTGGTAGTAAGAATGTTAGGGCTGAAGCCCTCTCTCGACAATTTTTGCCTCTATTCAAGGAGGAGTCTGTACCTATTCCAGTTATACCTCCTGACCATATTTTGGCTACCATACGTACTAATTTGACTTCTCCTGTGGGGGAGGAGATCCTGGCTGCACAAACCAATGCACCTCCTGAGAAACCTAGTGGTAAGTGCTTTGTTCCAGAGAATCTTCGAACTAAACTATTGCAGACTTACCACTATCCTAAAGCCGCAGGTCACCCAGGCAAGAACCAAATGATTTGGGCTGTCACTCGACAATTCTGTTGGCCAGGTCTTCATTCTGATGTTGCTGCGTATGTTGCCTCTTGCTCAGTCTGTACACAGAATTAGACTCGACAACGTCTTCCTGTGGGTCCTCTTCATTCTATTGCTAATGGTGAGCATCCTTGGACACATCTTTCCATGGACTTCAATGTCGAGCTCCCTGTTTGCAATGGCAACACTGTTATCCTAATGGTGGTTGACCGTTTTTCTAAAATGTCACATTGCATTCCCTTGATGAAGCTACCTACCGCTCAGGAACTTGCTTCAATTTTTGCCTGGGAGGTCTTCCATTTACATGGGTTACCCAAGGAGATAGTCTCGGACCGGGGTAGCCAGTTTGTCTCCAGATTTTGGTGTTCCTTTTGTGCTCAAATGGGGATCCAGCTTTCATTCTCCTCGGCATATCACCCTTAATCCAATGGGGCTGTGGAACGGTCTAATCAAGCTCTGGAACAGTTCCTTCGTTGCTATGTCTCAGATCACCACAATAATTGGTCTGAACTGCTACCTTGGGTAGAGTTCGCTCGTAATAGTGCTAATAATGCTTCCTCCCAGTTATCCCCGTTCATGACAAATTATTGGTCCCAACCATCCTTGTTGCCCGATTCATTTATGACTCATATTCCGGCTTTGGAGGAGCAGCTCCGGCAACTCTTTTCCACGTGGGTGCAGATTCAGGATTGCCTTCATCGTTCTATGCAGCGCCAAAAGTTCCTCAGATTTTTTTGTGAGTTCCTGTGTTCCAGTTCCTGTGTATTACCTGGCTGTCTGACGTCCCTCCTGGTTCCTGATCCCTGGCTTGACTCTGCTGTTCTCCTTGTTCCTGAATTGGCTCGTCTGACTACTCGCTTTGGCTCCTGACTCGGCTTGTCTGACTATTCGCTTTGGCTCCTGGCTCGTCTGAGTACCAGCTCTGGCTTAGATTCCTGGCTTGATGTTTGACTTGTGGACTTTTATTATTTTTTGTTATTAATAAATGTGTGATTATTTTTGCACTTCTCATCTCAGTCTGATTCCTGGCATCCTGACACCCCGGTACCACAAAGGTGTTTTTTAGATTGCAAGCTCTTTGTGCAATGGACTCAATTTCCACTATTTTTTGTTTGTTCTCTTCATGCTAAAATTGATTTACTCTCTTTGTATTTGTTTTGTCAAAACTGTAGTGCTGTGTATATGAACATTGCTACATACATATACAAATATGCTCATACATACATAAAATATAGATATTTGATTCAGCAGATAATACATGTGACTATTTTTGCTTAGATTTTGCTGAGCACTTTACTGTTGAACATTTAATTTGCAAATCTTACCTCTTCATGTTTTGTAAGTTAGTCATGCAAAGTAGTGGTGACCCCCTTGTGTATCACAGTGCATTGTTGAAATCTTGTTATAGCCTATCTCTTTCTCTGCTATTGGCTATATAATGACACTTGCATAATTATAAAATGTAACCGATGATTCAATGACAGAATAAGTCCTGATATTTGTAAAAAAAAATTGGTATAATATTGGTAGAGTCAACATTTTCCAAGATTCCTTGGCTTTCAGAAAAAGGAAGTCCAATCTGCTATTTTGATATAGCAATTTGTTGTATGCAAAATGCATTTCCAAAGGACACTTCATTATCAAAAACTGTAAAATGCAGGTTATTTTCTACTACCTCTAGAATGTATAACATATAGTTATTTTATTTTTGAAATGCCTCTTGGCACTATTCCTGAAATAGCTATTTTAGGTTAGATGAGGGAAATTGTGGAATATTCTACTATATTAGCACTATTTTACAATAGATTCTGAAATAATGGCTATACATGTAATTGATTGTATTATTATAATGATGCAAAATAAGTATTATTCTTCATTAGTTCAGTAGTCTATTCTTTACATAGTAAGCAAATATGGTTTTAATGGTTTGTAACAGATTGCAAAAACCTGTGGGAGGTCAAACAATATGCAAGGCTCCTGATTACCATCACAAGGGAAAAAGAGGTAAAGAAAAAGCAACCATGCTGTGTATTTTAACTGGAGTAAATATTTAATCAGAACAATGTAGGATACACTAATGAAAAATATTAAATTTATAGTTGTTTCTATTTATAATAGGATAATTTTTCAAATGAATATTATTTACAAGTATTCTACCTTTTAAGAATGATAATGTTATCTATTATTGAGTTAAAAACAATAGGAAAAATATTGAGAGGGTTTATTATAAAAATAACATGAGAGCAATGCAAATTTGATAATAGAAGTAATTGTGAAAGAAAAAAATTGGGTTTCATGTCCTTTTAACTGCTTTGTAGTCGGGTAAATGTGAGTTTGAATCTGCCTGTGAGCATTTCGTAGATAGGTAGAGCTAGCAGCCGGAAAAAAATGGTGAATTAAAGGGACATAAAACCCCAAATGTTTCTTTTGTGATTTAGATAGAGCTTATGATTTTTAACAACCTTCTTATTTACTTCTGTTATCAAATTTGCTTTATTCTCTTAGACTCCTTTGTTGAAATAGCAACAATCTGCTACTGGGATCTAGCTAAACATACTGGGTGAGCCAATGAAAAGAAGCATATCTGTGAAGACCCCAATCAGCAGCTAGCTCCCAGTAGTGCATTACTGCTCCTGAGCCTACCTATTATTTTTTAACAAAGGAGAACAAAGCAAATTTGTTAATAGAAGTAATTTGGAAAGTTGTAGAAAATTGTATGCGCTATCAGACTTGTGAGTTTAATTTTGACTGTCCCTTTAAATACTTAACATCTGTAATGTAGCACCAAATTTATTTTGACAACATATTTTTACACTTTTTTCATTAAGTTAAGTTAATTGAAGATTGTGATATAGTAAAAATGTTCCCATATTTTCATATCAAGTGAAGATTTTGGGCCCGATTAACTAAACTGCCGTATCTGACTTTGTTTTTCATGCCGACCCTCGCAGGGGATGCCCTGGTCGAATTATTTTTAAAAAGGAGCAGTTCCTGCGAGTGGCGAGATGTCTCTTATAGAAAGTAATGGAGTTTGCTGGAAAGGGAAACTTTGCTGGGTAGAGCTAAGTTAGCAGTGAGCAGGGGATGAAAAAACAAATCACATTGCACTGCTTTCTGCATATAGCATCGTACAATTGCCTTTACTTTCATATGCATGTGTTTTTCTATTAGGATATTAAATATTTTTTTGTGACACAAAATGTGATATCTGTAGGGCAGAAATGCTTAGATTTATAACACAATTTCATACCCGCCCATGTTCAGCCCATTTTACTATAAAACAGCAATTACAAGTTGTATTTTTTACTTATACATATGAATTTCTATGTTGTTTTGCACATCTAGTGTACTTAAATTGCAATTTATGATGTGCATATTGAATAAGATGTATTTCTGTGTACAGTAGCGGACCTACTCAACAGAGGACCCTGTTGCAAAATTGTTATGGGCCCCAAAGGTAACTCAGAAGTAATCAATAGTAATATACACACTGCCCTGCATAATGATATTAAGGTTAGATCATTAAATTAATCTGCAACCTACAATAATAAAAGGCTTCCCTGAATTAGAATTGAACATATTCTGCAAATGCCTATGTATAGACTGGTTGGTAAGGCCCCCCAGCACTTGGACCCTGGTGCCACCACTCCTGCTGCACCAATGGTAGTTCTGCCCCTGCCTGTGTAATTTATATACTAATTTTAAAGGGGCAGATAACTAAATGAATCTCTAAAAGGGATAGCACATATTACAGGAGTACAAGAAGAGTGGGAATATTTTAAAAATACTATTCTAGATGAAACTAAACACTGTATTAGGCTTTATAAAAAAGAGAAAAGGAGAGGAGCGCCGACTCAAATGTAGGGATAAAACAATTTATTAAAACAAGAAAAACGGTTCAGAAACACTCACAAGATAAAAGGGGTAAAATTCATATCTGGGCCGTCTGCCGTGAATATTCCCCTGCGGTCAGTTTGTAGTCACTCCGATGTTAGGAGGTATATATTCTGGCTGTTAGAGTCTCACGCTTTGTAATCGGTCCTTGCCACACCGCTCTGCAGTCGCGGGTGGTGACGTAGAATTCAGCGTGCAGTCTCAGTGGTTGAAAATGGATCAATGCACTACGGATCCCTTGTAGGGACAAACGAAGTAGCGAGCCTGGATCTTTCTTCTACGCGTTTCGTCCTGATCGACAGGACTTTGTCAAGATTCTTGACAAAGTCCTGTCGATCAGGACGAAACGCGTAGAAGAAAGATCCAGGCTCGCTACTTCGTTTGTCCCTACAAGGGATCCGTAGTGCATTGATCCATTTTCAACCACTGAGACTGCACGCTGAATTCTACGTCACCACCCGCGACTGCAGAGCGGTGTGGCAAGGACCGATTACAAAGCGTGAGACTCTAACAGCCAGAATATATACCTCCTAACATCGGAGTGACTACAAACTGACCGCAGGGGAATATTCACGGCAGACGGCCCAGATATGAATTTTACCCCTTTTATCTTGTGAGTGTTTTTGAACCGTTTTTCTTGTTTTAATAAATTGTTTTATCCCTACATTTGAGTCGGCGCTCCTCTCCTTTTCTCTTTTTTATACAGTTTCTTGGGAACTTTGGAAGTCCTTTTTGGAGGAGCAGCGAGACCACACACATATCTGTTTATTTCTCTCTGTGACTTGGGAGACATTTCTCGGACTCAAACACCAGTTATTTTGACTCTGGACTTTGTGAGTACCTGTGTACTGGCTGTATGTTTAATCCAGTTACCAGTGTACCCATATGTTGACAAATATCATACAGGGTTTCTAATAATATCATATTGTTTGGAATAAGTATATAGCGCTTTACCGTATATTTTTATATATACACCTGTTTCACTGTATTAGGCTTGTTTGTAAAAGAAAACCAATATGGTTTTCAAGAGAAGTAGCACATGCAGTTAAGACAAAAAAGACAGTCTATAAAAAATTCAAACTCACTGGCTCAGAAGAGGATAAGGAAAAATGGAGAACCCATCAAAATATGACAAAACAGTTAATCAGAAAGGCTAAAGCTAATGCAGAAGAGAAAATATCCCAATCTGTAAAAAACAGTGACAAAACCTTCTTTAGATATATTAATGAAAAGAGAAAAACTAACAGAGGGATAGTTAGACTCAAGAATGATGATAGAGTAGTGGAAAAAGATAAACAAATAGCAAACTGTTTAAATAATTATTTTTGTTCAGTCTTTACAACAGATGGTAAAGATACTAAAAATTCTATTAAGGGATGTTACTGTAAATAATAATGTGAGTAGTACTTTTCTTTTTACAGAGGAAAATGTTTCAAGGGCTTTATCAAAAATAACATAAATAAGTCTGTGGGTCCAGATAATGTTCATCCAAGGGTTCTAAGAGAACTTAGATCCGTAATAGCTACTCAATTAGCTGATTTATTTAATCAGTCACTTCTAACAGGAGTTGTTCCAAAAGACTGGAAAATTTCTAATGTAATCCCCTCTTCAGAAAAAGTAGAGGAAAATGTATAGTGATCAGCGCCAAGTGAGAAAACGCACAGGCTCACTCAAAAGTGAACGATCACCTAACAGGATTGACTGGCCTATAGTTAGCAGAATCTTCCCTACTACCCTTTTTATGAAGAGAAAGAGGGTATAGAGGAGCGCCACACAAAGGGAGGCTGAAGTGCGCTAGTGAAATATCATGAAGAAATGCAAGTAAAGTTATAAAAAAAAATATTAACCCCTTAATGACCGGACCATTTTTCAATTTTCTTACCCTTAATGACAATGGCTATTTTTACATTTCTGCAGTGTTTGTGTTTAGCTGTAATTTTCCTCTTACTCATTTACTTTACCCACATATATTATATACCGTTTTTCTCGCCATTAAATGGAGTTTCTAAAGATACCATTATTTTCATCATGTCTTATAATTTACTATAAAAAAAAATATAAAATATGAGGAAAAAATTGAAAAAAAACACACTTTTTCTAACTTTTACCCCCAAAAGCTGTTACACATCTACAACCAGCAAAATACACCCATTCTAAATAGTTTCTAAATTTTGTCCCGAGTTTAGAAATACCCAATGTTTACATGTTCTTTGCTTTTTTTGCAAGTTATAGGGCCATAAATACAAGTAGCACTTTGCTATTTCCAAACCACTTTTTTTCAAAATTAGCGCTAGTTACATTGGAACACTGATATCTTTCAGGAATCCCTGAATATCCCTTGACATGTATATATTTATATTTAGAAGACATCCCAAAGCATTTATCTAGGCCCATTTTGGTATATTTCATGCCACCATTTCACCGCCAAATGCGATCAAATAAAAAAAATTGTTGACTTTTTCACAATTTTTTTCACAAACTTTAGGTTTCTCGCTGAATTTATTTACAAACAACTTGTGCAATTATGGCATAAATGGTTGTAAATACTTCTCTGGGATCCCCTTTGTTCAGAAATAGCAGACCTATACGGATTTGGCGTTGCTTTTTGGTAATTAGAAGGCCGCTAAACGCGGCTGCACACCACACGTGTATTATGCCCAGCAGTGAAGGGGTTAATTTGGGAGCTTGTAGGGAGCTTTTAGGTTTAATTTTAGCTTTAGTCTAGTGTAGTAGACAACCCAAATTATTGATCTAGGCCCATTTTGGTATATTCCATGCCACCATTTAACCGCCAAATACGATCAAATTAAAAAAAAAATTACATTTTTCACAATTTTAGGTTTCTCACTGAAATTATTTACAAACAGCTTGTGCAATTATGGCACAAATGGTTGTAAATGCTTCTCTGGGATCCCCTTTGTTCAGAAATAGCATACATATATGGCTTTGGTGTTGATTTTTGGTAATAATAAGGCCGTTAAATACTGCTGTGCACCACACTTGTAATATGCCCAGCAGTTAAGGGGTTAATTAGGTAGCTTGTGGGGTTAATTTTGAGCTTTAGTGTAGAGATCAGCCTCCCACCTGACACATCCCACCCCCTGATCCCTCCCTGACCCCCCTCAAACAGCTCTCTTCCCTCCCCACCTCACAATTGTCACCGCCATCTTAAGTACTGGCAGAAAGTCTGCCAGTACTGAAATAAAAATATTTTTTTTATTTTTTGTCATACAGTCTGCAGTGATGGATCCCCCCTTACCCCACAACTTCCCTGATCCCCCCATACATCTTTCTAACCCTCCCTCTCTATCTATTTGCCGCCATCTTGGGTACTGGCAGCTGTCTGCCAGTACCCAATTTGCTCCCCAAAATATTTTTTTTTACTTTTTTAATATAAAATATTTGTTTTCTGTAGTGTAGGTGGTCCTCCTAAATAATCTACATCCCTCCCCCTCCCAGATCCCTTACTAAAAAACAGAGATATCCCTGCATCTACATCGATCTTTTTTTTTTTCAAGTTGCCTGTATATTTTGTTCGCACGCACCCGCCCCCCTGCCACCCCCGCCGCAACCGCCGCACTGGGTAACAGAGGCAGGATATTATACGATCGGTTGGGGAATCAACACAGAGGGGGATAAGTATTAAAAGCAGCTCCAACCCACCAACTAATTTATGCACATAAATAGCCGATGCAGATGGGGCCACAGAGTGGCCCTTTCTGCATCGGTATGTGAAATGGGGGATTGTAGTGATGCCTCAATATTGAGGCATCACTACAATCCCTTGTAAGCAGCTGGAAGCGATCATGATCGCTTCCAGCACTTCAGACAACAGAGGACGTACCAGGTACGTCAACTGTCATTAAGGGAGGGAAGTTTTTTCTATGACGTACCTGGTACGTCCTCTGTCATTAAGGGGTTAAACCAAATATTGCAATGTACTATATACACAAAATGTTTACTAAAAATACATATCTAATACAAATAAAACATATTCAAAGAGATAAAGTTAAAAATATATGAACATAAATGTCTAAAAGCAATAAGTACAAAGTGCTCGAAGAAGGATGGATATGTGGAGCACTAGAGGTTATCAGAGCTTGAATGTATGAAAAAAGACGTAAAAAATGGAGGCCAAAATATATTAAAAATTATGAATAAGTTTAAAAATGTGTAAGAAATTAGTGAAAAAATAGTCTTGTAAAAATAGTCCAGTAACAATAGCCCCAAAAGAATATAAGTATTATTTCCTAAAATGAATTAGATCCCAAGGTGTGTGAAGTGGAAAGTGGAGAAGTGAAAAGTGCTTCAGATCCAGAGTAAACCGAGGATAGTAACAACTATTATGACAATACATATGATAATAAATACCGGACATTTAGAGGTCACACATTACCTCACTATTCCAGGGACAACAGATCCGGCCGGAATAACTCAGATCACTGTAAGAATTCATATTCCAACCATCAGCACAAGTACAATTAGAGTCAAGAAGGTACTCCTTTTAATAACCCTAATTGGAGAGAAGATGGCACACCCAGATACAACCATTCAGATTGGGGAGACTCTTTCAGAAAAGCTCCCAGCAGATTCAGTTCTCTCCAAGATGCCACCAGCAGCTCTAACCAATCCAGAATAGAGATCAATAATATTTCTATCCCCTCTAGAAATTAATTTTTAGGGGAAGGCCTAAGTCTGAGTCGCAGTGTCCAAACCATAAAGAGGAAAGGTGAAACATTAGAAAACACAGACACTTCAAAAAGAAGACTCATAGAGGAAGAAGAGGAGGAAGTAGAGTGAATAAGTCTAAAATGAACAATAAGTATGTAGCTGATGGATTTGCTCCTCCAGTTAATGACTTAGAACCCAACAAAGCCTCTAGCTCAGAAATATTCCCTCCAGACAATCATAAAGTTATTTTCAACCTTAGTAAAGTTCCACTCACAGATAAAGATAGTGAAGTCCTAAGTTTAGGACTATTGTTTGCCCCGACGTCCAAATTGGATAAGTTCAAAACCTATTTGAGTACAAAAGAATTTGTGAGGAAACTGACTTTGAAAAGATTTTTTCTCAAATCACCATTAGAGAATGGTCTTTCTAGCACTCTCCATAGAAAAGATAATTTTGTGCACACTAACTAAATCCACCTTCTATTGGACCACTGGAAAAGGCTCAGCCATTGAATCCTTCAAGAGGTTGGTCTGCAACGATATTAAGAGATTAAGTCGTAACAGCAACTGCAAACATAACCTCACAAAGAAACAATTGGACATCATAAAGTATCTAGAATCTAATCAGAACATAGTCATCAAGCCTGCTGACAAAGGTGGAGGCCTGGTTTTCCTAAATAGAGAGGACTATATTAAAGAATCACAAAGAATCCTATAAGACAGAAAAACATATGAGGTGACCCCCTGATCCTTTGACTAACCAGCCCGAGTTTCGCTATATATACAGTGAGCACATTTTCTAGTTAGTTGCATTAGTCATACAGTTTTTTGGTGCACCTGTTCGTTTTTTATTCCTACAGGTTTTTGCAGGCATCCTTGGTTTACTCTGGATCTGAAGCACTTACCACTTCTCCTTCTCCTTTGGATTCACACACCTTTGGATCTAATTCAATTTTGGAAATAATACGTATATTCTTTTGGAACTATTGTTACTGGACTATTTTTACAGGACTATTTTTTTTACTAAATTCTTACACATTTTTTCACTTATTCATAATTTTTCATTTTATTTTGGCCTCCATTTTTTATATATCTTTTTTATACATTCAAGCTCTGATAACCTCTAGTGTTCCACATATCCATCCTCCTTCGAGCACTTTGTACTCATTGCATTTTTACATTTATGTTCATATATTTTTAACTGTATCTCATTGAATATGTTTTATTTGTATTAAATATGTATTTTTAGTAAACATTTTATGTATATAGAACATTGCAATATTTGGTTTAATATTTGTTTTTTTATAACTTTACTCGCATTTCTTCACGATATTTTGCTAGCACACTTCAGCCTCCCTTTGTGTGGCGCTCCTCTATACCCTCTTCCTCTTCATAAAAAGGGTAGTAGGGAAGATTCTGCTAACTATAGGCCAGTCAGTTTGACCTCAATTGCAGGGAAATTAATGGAAACTCTTTTAAAGGAAAGACTTGTATCTTTCCTTCAGACAAACAACTTAGAAGGCAAATTACAGCATTGTTTCACTGCTAGAAGATCATGTCAGACTAATCTAATTGATTTCAATACATATGATAATAAATACCCAACATATTGAGGTCACACATTACCTCTCTATTCCAGGGACAACAGATCCAACCTAAATAACTCAGATCACTAAAAGAATTCATATTCCAACCATCAGCACAAGTCCAATTAAAGTCAAGAAGGTACTCCTTTTTATATCCCTAATTTCAGAAGAGCTCCCAACAGATTCAGTTTTCTCCAAGACGCCACCAGCAGCTCTAACCAATCCAGAATAGAGATCAATGATATTTCTATCGCCTCTAGAAATTATTTTTATGGGGAAGGCCTAAGTCTGAGTCACAGTGTCCAAACCATAAAGAGGAAAGGTGGAACATTAGAAAACACAGACACTCCAAAAAGAAGACTCATAGAGGAAGAAGAGGAGGAAGTAGAGTGACTAAGTCTAAATTGAACAATAAGTATGTAGCTGATGGATTTGCTCATTCAGCTAATGACTTAGAACCCAACAAAGCCTCTAGCTCAGAAATGTTCCCTTCAGGCAATCATAAAGGTATTTTCAACCTTAGTAAAGTTCCACACACAGATAAAGATAGTGAAGTTCTAAGTTTAGGACTATAATTTGCACCAACGTCCAAATTGGATAAGTTCAAAACTTATTTGAGTACAAAAGAATTTGTGAGGAAACTGACTTTGAAAAGATTTTTTCTCAAATCACCATTAGAGAATGGTTATTTTATCACTCTCCACAGAAAAGATAATTTTGTGCACACTAACTTAAGACCTAAATCCACCTTCTATCCGACCACTAGTAAAGGCTCAGCCATTGAATCCTTCGAGAGGTTGGTCTGCAACGATATTAAGAGATTAAGTCGTAACAGCAACTGCAAACATAATCTCACGAAGAAACAATTGGACATCATAAAGTATCTAGAATCTAATCAGAACATAGTCATCAAGCCTGCTGACAAAGGTGGTCTGGTTGTCCTAAATAGAGAGGACTATATTAAAGAATCACAAAGAATCCTACAAGACAGAAAATCATATGAGTCGACCCCCTTTGTTTCACTGCTGGAAGATCATGTCAGACTAATTCTAATGGATTTCTTTGACCATGTAACTAAAATAATAGACCAGGGAGGAGTCGTAGATGTTGCATATCTAGACTTTAGCAAAGCATTTGACAATGTCCCACACAACAAACTTATTTACAAAATGTATTGCCTTGGAATAGATGCTAAGATTGTTAAGTGAGTAGAATGCTGGCTTAAAGATAGATGACAGAGGGTTTCAATTAATGGAGTACATTCAAATGAGGCTTCAGTTACTAGTGGTGTTCCCCAAGGGTCAGTTCTTGGGCCTGTTTTGTTTAACATGTTCATAAGTGATATTGGAAGGGGGCTTAAGGGGAAGGTTTGCTTGTTTGCTGATAATACAAAAAATTGTAACAGGGGTTGATCAAATGAACAGTGATATTAAAAAACTAGAGGTCTGGCCCAATAAATGTGATCTGAAATGTAATATTACCAAGAGCAAAATTATGCATATATGATACAAAAACCCAAAGGCCAATTATAGTCTCAATGGTACATTAATGACTGTAACTAAAGAAGATTGGGAATTATTATTTCAGATGATTTAACATTTGGTACACAATGCAGCAGTGCAGCCAGTAAGGCCAGATGATACTTGGTTGCATTGGAAGAGGTATTAGTAGCAGAAATAGCAGGGTTCTTATGACACTTTACAGATCATTAGTTAGGACAAATCTGGAATAATGTGTTCAGTTCTGGAGACCATATCTTCAGAAAGATATAAATAAACTAGAAGCTGTCCAAAGACTCTATACTCTAAATATGTATAGTTTAGAGAATAGAAGGGAAAGATGTGACATGATAGATACCTTCAAATATATAAAGGAACTTAATAAAATAGAAGCTGAAAGCATTTTTCACAAAAAAGATAAATGCCAAAACAAGGAGTCACAATCTAAAGTTAGAGTGTAGCAGATTAGAAGAAATTTGAGGAAGCATTTTTTTACAGAAAGGGTGGTGGATTCATGGAATAAACTTCCATTTGAGGTGGTAAACACAAACGCCTAGATTACAAGTCTTGCGTTAGCCTTAAAAAGCAGCGTTGAGAGGTCCCAACGCTGCTTTTTAACGCTAACAACTAACACTACACTATAATTAAATTAAATTAATTCCCCAAATTAACTACAATTAAATACAATTATCTAAAGTACGAAAAAAAACAATAAATTACAGAAAATAATAAAATAATAAGTTTTTTAAACAAATTACACCTAATCTAATCCCCCTAATAAAATAAAAAAGCCCCCCCAAAATAATAAAAATCCCTACCCTATACTAAATTACAAATAACCCTTAAAAGGGCCTTTTGCGGGGCATTGCCCCAAAGTAATCAGCTCTTTTACCTGTAAAAAAACACCCCCAACATTAAAACCCACCACCCACACACCCAATCCTACTCTAAAACCCTCCCAATACCCCCTTAATAAAACCTAACACTAACCTCTTGAAGATCACCCTACCTTGAGAAGTCTTCACCCAACTGGGCCGAAGTCCTCAACGAAGCCAGGCGAAGTGATTCTCCAGACGGGCTGAAGTCTTCATCCAGACGGCATCTTCTATTTTCATCCATCTGGCGCGGAGCGGGTCCATCTTCAAGACATCCGACACGGAGCATCCTCTTCTTTCGTCTTCTTCAACAATGATGGTTCCGTTAAGTGACGTCATCCAAGATGGCGTCCCTTCAATTCCGATTGGCTGATAGAATTCTATCAGCCAATCGGAATTAAGGTAGAAAAATCCTATTGGCTGATGCAATCAGCCAATAAGATTGAAGTTCAATCCTATTGGCTGATCCAATCAGCCAATAGGATTGAGCTGGCATTCTATTGGCTGTTCTAATCAGCCAATAGGATTTTTTCTACCTAAATTCCGATTGAATTCTATCAGCCAATAGGAATTGAAGGGACTCCATCTTGGATGATGTCACTTAAAGGAACCATCATTGTTGAAGAAAACGTCGAAAGAAGAGGATGCTCCGCATCGGATGTCTTGAATATGGACCCGCTCTGCGCCGGATGGATGAAGATAGAAGATGCTGTCTGAATGAAGACTTCTGCCCTTCTGGAGGTCCACTTCGCCCAGCTTTGTTGAAGACTTCGGCCCGGTTGGGTGAAGACTTCTCAAGGTAGGGTGATCTTCAAGGGGTTAGTGTTAAGTTTTATTAAGGGGGGATTGGGTGGGTTTTAGAGTATGGTTGGGTGTGTGGGTGGTGGGTGTTAATGTTGGGGGGTATTGAACTTTTTTTTACAGGTAAAAGAGCTGGTTACTTTGGGGCAATGCCCCACAAAAGGCCCTATTTGTAATTTAGTATAGGGTAGGGCTTTTTATTATTTTGGGGGGCTTTTTTATTTTATTAGGGGGATTAGATTAGGTGTAATTAGTTTAAAAAACTTGTAATTATTTTATTATTTTCTGTAATTTAGTGTTTTTTTTTTTTAGTACTTTATATAATTGTATTTAATTGTAGTTAATTTAGGGAATTAATGTAATTATAGTATAGTGTTAGGTGTTAGTGTAACTTAGGTTAGGTTTTATTTTACCGGTTAAATTTGACTTTATTTTAACTAGATAGTTATTACATAGTTAATAACTATTTAATAACTATTGTACCTAGTTAAAATAAATACAAAGTTGCCTGTAAAAAAATAAAAAAAACTATTAGTTATATTGTAGCTAGTTTAGGGTTTATTTTATAGGTAAGTATTTAGTTTTAAATAGGAATAATTTAGTTAATTGTAGTTATTTTATTTAGATTTATTTAAATTATATTTAAGTTAGGGGGTGTTAGGGTTAATAAGTGTAGGTAGGTGACGGCGACATTGGGGGTGGCAGATTAGGGGTTAATAAATATAATGTAGGGTTCGGCGATGTTGGAGGCAGCAGATTAGGGGTTCATAACTACAGTACAACTCCAAAATCCAGACCCCGGAAATCCGGACAACCTGAGAATCCGGATTCTGGTGCGATTACAACTTCCGGGTATTGGTTTCTCAAAGCGCATGCAAATTTCAGTGCGGGTGCGGCAACAAGGGAAATCTGAGCTCCAGAACTAGTACATGACCAGTACCTGTGCAGGTATTTAGCATCTTTACACTGCACAGTACCGTTATACTGTACCAATGTCTCCTAAAGTGGATAAACAGAAGCGTAGGAGAAACACTCTAAAATTGAGTGAGAAACTTGAAATTATCAAAAAACTTGAATCAGGGGTTAGTATTTCTGTTCTAATGGAAACATATGACATTGGAAAGTCTACCATTTATGATATAAAAAATGCCAAAAATAAAATTCTACAGTTTACAGCCTCATCTGAACCTTACAACAAAATTGCAGAAAGAAAAAGTTTACATAAGCCAAAGTTAGAAAACCTTGATAAGGTTTTGCATGAATGGTTTTTGATACACAATCAGAAGGTATGGCAATTTCTGGGCCAATGCCTATCACCAAAGCAAAATCTTTTAAAGAGCAAATGAACATTGATTCTGAATGTAACTTTAGCAGTGGATGGCTTCGGAATTTTAAAATGCGTCATGGAATTAGACAGCTAAATGTTGTTGGAGAAAGGCAGTCAGCTGATACACATGCTGCAGCAGATTATAGTGCAACATTTGAAAAAATTGTCATTGACTATGATCTCACACCTGATCAAATTTACAATGCAGATGAAACAGGTGTTTTCTGGAAATGTCTGCCCACTAAAACTCTGGCTGGAAACCAAGAACGAAATGCTAAAGGTTTTAAGATGAATAAAGAAAGACTTACTGTCCTCACCTGTGCTAGTGCTTCTGGACAACATAAAATCAAGCTTCTGGTGATTGGCAAATATAAGCGACCATGGGCATTTAAAGGAGTTTTGCACCTCCCTGTGACTTATAAAGCTCAAAAAAATGCTTGGATGGACAAAGACATTTTTCAAGATTGGTTTGTTAATGATTTTATTCCATCAGTCCGCCAGAACCTAACAAATTTGGGAAAACCTGCTAACACAAAGTGCTTGTTGCTTCTTGACAACTGTAGGGCTCACCCACATGAATCAAAATTAGTGTCTGATTGTGGAAATATTTTTGCATCTTACTTGCCACCAAATGTTACATCACTAATTCAGCCCATGGACCAAGGAGTCATTAGGAACTTCAAATGCTATTATAAAAATGACTTTATGATGAAAATGTTAAACAAGGATGTTGATTCCATAGAATTTCAACGTATTTACAATAAAAGATGCAGTGTTTTCTCTTGTAACTGCATGGAACGCAGTCAAGCCTGTAACTCTTTTAAGAGCGTGGCGAAAGTTATGGCCAAATGTGATGCTTGGAGGGCTAGAGTGTTAGGAAAATGAAGATCTTGAAGAGTTCCTTGTAGAGCAGAGAGCATCTGACGTGAATTAACTCATGCAATCTGTCAAATTAGCTCAGGAAGACAACCCTCTATGCAAACTTAATGAAGAGGACCTAGAAGAGTGGATATGCATTGAAGATGATGTTGAGATTGCAGCCACTTTTACTGATCAACAAATCATTGACAGCATCACAAATCCAGAGCAGACAAAGGAGCACACTTCTGAAAAATCTGATGAAGAAAATGACAGACTTGAAACTGAAAAGGTATCTTGGGCTACTGCTGAAAAATGCATGGAAACCATTGTGAAATTTGTGGAACAAAACCATAGCTTTACACTCCAAGACGTCATGCAAGTGCACATGGTGCAAAATAATTTTATCACAAAGAAATTACAAAGTCACAGACAATGTGACATACGAAGATATTTACAGAAAACAATAGAAGCATCTGCCATCCAAACTACCAATCAACTGCAGCAGCAAACACTCACAACACTCAATCCACAAACAGATCACCTTGCACAGCAGGAAGAAGAAAACATGTCATATGCAGGTACAGTACTGTACTTTATTTTAATACTGTAAAAATGAAATGCCTTACACAGTGCAGTATTTACTAAAAAAAAATCTCTTTTTATCTTTTAAAACAGAGGAAACATCTGCTAATAGCCATCCTGCATCGCAGAAGCTCAGTTCACAAGCGGATCACCAGGCGTAGCAGGTGTTAGCATTCGGTGAACAAGCAGTTCAGCATGTACCGAAGAAATACCTGTAACAGAAAGGAATGTACATATGCATATGTACAGTACTGTACTCTATTTTAGGCAATCTGTACATTATTTAGTTACTGCATTAAAAAAAATTAAAAAAAATTAACACATCTCCTTTATTATTTACAAGGTACTGTATTTTAACAGTGATGTCCGAGAATCCGGAAAATCCAAAAATACGGACTGGACAAATCCCCAAGCAGTCCGGATTTTTGGAGTTGTACTGTATAATGTAGGTGGCGGCGGTGTCCGGAGCGGCAGATTAGGGGTTAATAATATAATGTAGGTGTCGGGGATGTCGGGGGTGGCAGATTAGGTGTTAATAAGTGTAAGATTTGGGGTGTTTAGACTCGGGGTTCATGTTAGGGTGTTAGGTGTAGACATAACTTTAATTTCCACATAGGAATCAATGGGGCTGCGTTAGGAGCTTTACGCTGCTTTTTTGCAGGGTTTTTTTGCAGCCGGCAATCCTCCATTGATTCCTATGGGGAAATCGTGCACAAGAACGTTTTGCAAGCTCACCGCTACTGTAAGCAGCGCTGGTATTGAGGTGAGATGTGGAGCTAAATTTTGCTCTCCGCTCACTTTTCTGCGGCTAACGCCGGGTTTGTAAAAACCTGTAATACTAGCGTTGTCTGTAGGTGAGCGGTTAGCATAAAATGCTC
Source organism: Bombina bombina (assembly GCF_027579735.1). Taxonomy (NCBI): domain Eukaryota; kingdom Metazoa; phylum Chordata; class Amphibia; order Anura; family Bombinatoridae; genus Bombina; species Bombina bombina. Next base: position 642,337,992 of record NC_069500.1, on the reverse strand, counting down.
ATTAGCACCACACACCATTACCGACAAAACTCGGAATGTAGCCGAAAGACTGTAAAGGAATTCAAAAATGCCTGGGACATGCATAAGGCTATCCTAAGGAAAAAGTAACATGTAACATGAGTAGACATTATGAGCCTTTTTAGTTCTTATCTACCATCAAATTCTATGTTTCTATGAATGTTTAATTTTTACTTTAGTGAAACACTAGGATTTACCAGAGCAACAAATAAAGGGGACTTTTTTTAATATATATATATATATATATATATATATATATATATATATATATATATATATATATACACACATATCACTGTGCAAAAGTTTTAGACCACCATTAGATTTGTTGTTTTAGCAAAGTTTCAATGATTTTTCTGTCTTTTTATTAAGATACAAAAAGAAAATATAGGAAATATGTACACAAAAAATAAAAAAAACACAATTTTCAGAACAAAATGGCTTCTTCAGGCAAAATCAGCATTTAGTGTGACCTCCCTTGGCACTAAGCTCATCTTGAACTCTTTTGGGGAGTAATCTTCTGGAATATTATACCAGGCTTCTTTCAGCACTTCCCAGAGTTCTTCTTTAGATTTAGGTTGTCTTTTATTTATTTCTCTGTCTAGGTGATCCCATATTGCCTCTATAATATACAGGTTTGGACTCAGTGGAGGTCAGTGTTTTATCAGCTGTTTTTCTCTCCAAAGATTTCACTGCATTAGCAGTGTGCTTGTAATTATTACCATGCTAAAAAATAAAACCATTCCCAATCAGACGCTTTCTAGAAGGAATGACATGATGAAATAAAACCTGTCTGTACTTTTCAGCATTCATGATCCCATCAATTCAGACAATATTGTCAACACCACTGGCAGAAATGCAGCCCCAAATCAGGACAGACCCTCCACCATGTTTCACTGAAGGCCGCAAGCACTCATTCTTCCATCTCTCTCCAACTCTTCTTCTCTTATATTGTCAATGATTGGACCCAAAATTTTCAAACTTGGATTTGTCACTCATAATACTCTTTTCCAATGATCTTCATTCCATTCTTTGAGAGCTTTAGCATATCTTATCCTTTTCACCCTGTTCCGCTTCTGAAAAAGTGGTTTCTTGACTGCTACCCTTCCACAAAGACCATTCCTGATCAAGCTTCTTCAGACTGTTGAAAGGTCAACTTGGCCTCCCAATGAAGCTTCCAGATGTTGAGCCAGGTTCTTGCTGGACTTTTTTTCTGGTCTCTCAAAGAAGAAACTCTTTGACCTCTCCTGATTCTTCAAATTTCTTTATAACAGCTTGAATACCACATCTTGAGTATCCAGTTTGTTTGCTGATTTCCTTTTGAGAATGACCTTGCTGATGCAAAAGTATGATTTTATGTCTGTCAAATTCTGTGATCTTTGGCATTTTGAATGGAATGATCTGATTGAAAGTTGATGTTAGATTAGTTATATATTGTTATGACTAAGCATTCTACAAATTGCGACAACATTATAAGATATTATATGCTAACCATATTACATGTAGGCCTGAATTATCCCTGTAATAGTTATTGCAGGGAAATTAGCTAAGATACATAATATATGCAAATATTACAAGATAACTGAGAAACTGCTTGAATAATGCTTATTATAGAGCAATATAGCAATATAAATAGTATGGTATTGCTACAATGAAACTTTCAAAGTGAACATTGGCAGGGATACCAAACATTGGCATATATTACATATGTCATGAATCATTGCTATTAAAGCTTTAAGCTAACATTTAAACTATAAAACTATTGAGACTATTAATCCACGAAATACGACATATCCCATTCTCTATTGAGACCTAGGGGAGTAATAGTTTTCAACTTGTATATCCAATAAAGCTCACGTTTCAACAACATTTTGGATTTGTTACCTCCCTTTATAGGGGAATTGATCCTATCTATAACCTTAACAGTCAAGTGTGGTAAGTGGGTCATATGAACCAAATTAAAATGTCTTGCTACTGCTGAGTCTTTGTTTGTCTTTTGGAGTATGTAGGTCAAACGAACAGGGAGCTCAGATCAAGAGTATTTTAATAGCTAGGGGCTCTAGGGATAAAACAAAAAGAAGCGGTGAAAGTGGGCAGCCCTGCCTAGACCTGTTTCGGATTTCAAAAGGTTCCGAAAGGGCTCCATTAACTCTGACCTGAGCTGTGGGGTTTGAATATAAAGCAAAGATTTTTTGAATGAAAGAGTCTGGGAAGTGGAAGTGTTGTAGGGTCGAGTGTAGGTATGTCCAGTCTAGTCGGTCGAAAGCTTTTTCAGCATCTGTCGAGGCGAAAACTGTCAGGGTTTTGGTTTGCGTGACATATTCCAATAAATTTAAGACTTTAACCGTATTATCTCTTGCCTCTCTACTTGGCACAAATCCCACCTGGTCTTGGTGGATTATAGAGGGAAAAATTTGATTAAGACGGGACGCTAAAATTTTCGCATATAATTTGAGGTCTAAATTTAACAAAGAGATTGGTCAAAAATGGGCCGGAGTATTTGGTGGCTTACCCGGTTTAGCTATAACTGATATGTTGGCTTGTAGCATAGTGTCAGGAAATGGGTGTTTTTCTGGTATGGAATTAAATAGGGATGTTAAGTGTGGTACTAGTAGAGAAGCAAAGGTTTTATAATACAGACCTGTGAAACCATCAGGGCCCGGTGCTTTATTTTGTTTTATTGCCTCTAATACTTCCGATGGTTGAATAGGTCGGTCTAATTGGGTGCGTTGATCTTGATCTATCTTGGGGATGGGTAGGTTATCTAGATATTGATTACAGTGAAGTGCATGAATCTGAGGGTCTCTAGTTGGAAAAAGATTATAAAGTTTATGGTAGAATTCTTTGAATTCTTTAGCTATCGAGTTTGTATCTTCTAATTGTGTACCTACTGACTTTTTTATGGCATGAATATAAGTTTTCTGCTGTTGTTTTTTTAATGCTCTAGCTAAGAACTTTCCTTATTTATTGCCTTCCCTATAGAAGTTTTGCTGAATATGAAGGAGTTGTTTTTGTGATTTGATATGTAAGAGAAGGTTCATTTTTTCTCTTTTGGATTGCAATTGGCTTAGAATAGTGTTGTCAGCGGGGTGAGATTTGTGTTTATAATCTAAGTCTGTGATATCTGTGGCTAATAGGTTTATTTCCTCACAGCTTTTCCTTTTGATTTGGGCAGCAGTTTTGATAAACTCGCCTCTTATAGTGCTCTTGTGAGCCTCCCAAAGGGTGGCCACACTAACATCTGGTGTTTCATTGATATAGAAGTATGAGCTTATATGTTCTGAGAATAGCTCCTTTTGCTTTGTATGTAACAATAAGGAGTCCTCCAATCTCTACTGGAAGGCTCTTAAAGGAGCTGTTGGCCATTTTATAGTGCAAACTACTAAGGAGTGATCTGACCATGTTGTATGGTGTATGAAAGAATGTGTAGTGTGTGATAGGACTAGATGGTCCACTAAAATGTAGTCAAGTCTCGAATAGTTACGGTTGGGATGAGAAAAGAAGGTGAAATCTATTTTCTGAGGATTAAAATATCTCCATGTATCATGTAAGCCTAGAAGCTTGAATTTTTGCCATATATTGTGAAGGTTTGGGACTTTAGCTCTGGTGGTTGGGTTTGAGCAATCAACTGTGGGGTCTAGGGGAAGGTTCAGGTCTCCTGATAATATTAGGGATCCCTTTGCTTCTTTAAGAATTAAGTCTGTAACAGAGGTTATGAATTTATCCTGATGGGAGTTTGGGGCGTAGATATTCATTATTGTTACTGGTTTGCCATATAGGAGGCCTTTTAAACATAAGTATCTACCTTCTTTGTCTCCTATAGTATGTGTCTTAACGAAAGGGATAGATTTGTGGATTAAAATGCTAACCCGGGTTAGTGCTGTGGAAATGCAGAGGGTAATGTGTGGAAAAATATTTAGGGACATTTTTCCCTTTGAAGTGGGTCTCCTGTAGCATTAATATGTGCCCACCTTTGTTTTGGAGGTCTGTAATGGCCATTCTCCTTTTATTTGGGCAGTTGAGTCCCTTGGCATTTTGCGTGAAAATGTTTAAATCTTGTGGTGTGAGATTAATCATCCTGGTATGTAGATGTTAATGGTATAAAGGAGCAATAACACATGGGGTATATTAATGAGTTTGGCTGTAATGGCCTATGCCTTAAAAGAGGACAGTAAAGCAGAGATAAGAAAGAGAAAGAAGTAAATAAACGAATAAAAAAAATATTAAAACATAATATTTTTAACACAAGTCTAAACAACATATTTCTGTTCTAGGGAGAAAATCTCCCGACTAGGTGAAAACAACAAAAAATAAAGTCAACATCAGTTGTTGTTTTTTTTTTTTTTTAATTATTATTATTAGCTACTCTGAGGTCCTGTGTCCCTCATGTATATCGGAAAGTAGTTAATACTTGCGGTAAGGAGTCTCTATAGGCCGCCGCCTAAGCTGTAGAAAGTGATCTTGTAGGCAGCGAGGAGTTGTCATCCGTTATCGCCAGGTGATGAGGAAGTAGGTTGTGAAGATTTACGGGGTTTCTTTAGAGACACCTGTCTCCACTCTCTTCTTTGTGGTAAGGGAGTTGGTTTACTTGGGCTTGTGCGTTTTTCTTGAGATGTGGCATTTTCTTCCATCTGAGGAGTTGGTATATCCAACTCTTTGTAGATATCTGGTATTTCTCTGGTAGATGAGCAGGTAATATGTCTTCCTTTCCATAGGATTAGCAATTGAAAGGGGAAACCCCACCTGTATGGGATATTTTGTTTCCTCAACATCTGTGTAAGCGGTGTGAGTTCCCATCTTTTTGTGAGAGTTCTCTGGGACAAGTCAGTAAACATTTGTATGTCTAAGTTTTCATATTTAATGGGTTGTTGTTCTCTTGCTAGCTTCATTAGCTCTTCTTTTTCTTGAAAGTTTGTGATACGAACTATAATATCTCTTGGTGCTTGTCCAGCTAGTGGTTTGGGGCGTAAAGCCCTATGTACTCTGTCTATGGAGATTTTTGAAGGGATTTCTTCTTTTTTTAATGTGCTAAAGAAATCTTGAAGATATTGTTCAATATCTGGTGGGAGGATAGTTTCAGGAATGCCTCGCAACCTGATATTATGTCGCCTGCTGCGATTTTCAACGTCGTCTATCTTGTCTTCTAGCTCAGAGATAGTTGTGTCTTGTTTCTGAATGGTGTCCTGCAGGTCTGAGATAGCTTCTGAGTGTTTATCTTGGCTGTTTTCGAGTGATTCTACTCTGTGACCAATGTCAGAGATGTCCTTTTTGAGGTCTGATATTTCCTCTTTGATGCATTGCTTAACTTGTGATATAAGAGAGGAAAAGTCCTTTTTAGATGGAATTGTTTTAAAAAGAGCTGTGGGAATGGTGATATTTTCTGACATATGGTCACTATCAGATTCTGATGAGCTGTGATCTGACCCTGGGTATGGTATTGCTTCCTCTGTAGGAGTTACATTTTTGGCCTCTGATGTCTTAAAAAAGCTGCTGACTGGGTGAGCAGAAGTCCTTAGGGGTTTGGTAGACTTGCCTGTTTTATTGATTTTTTTGGGAGACATATTTGCGTGGATACTGTTATTTCAACCTCATTGTTTCTTTTATAAACCGGCAAAAAGGTTGCTGTTGGATGTGGAAGTTTTTTTTTTAACTTTTGCAGCTTTTGCAAGTGTGTATTAATAAATTCAAATCAAAAGTTTGGCCACGCTGAGCAGGGTATTATATTTCAGTAAATAAAAGTGTCAGTTATAAATTCCCAAGTATAAGGGGATGTAAAAAAGTGCTTATATGTTGTTAGGCTTATATCTGGCTATTTGATTCTGGTGCTTTGTTTGATGTGTGATACCGTTGTCACCGTTAAGAGTAATCGGATTTATGTCCTCATTTATAGCCAACTCAGTATTATTTGCCTATATGTCTTTTATGTAAGTCGGTTCTCTTACCCTTTTAACAAGTGTTCTCTTCTACTGCAGCGGTTACGCGCCGTCTGTTATACCAAGTGTGTAGCTGAACTCCAGCTCAGGCTGCGGCCCGTGTCAGCGCTTATTTTTCGGTGCGGTTCACTCCGGATTTCCACCGACCGGTATTAAGGTGAGTTTGTTTGCTTCTCAGGGGGTGTCCCTCTTGTTGCTCCACAGTGATGGTATCTCCGGTCACTGGTCTTCTCTGCTTAGTCTCCAACAGGGTCTGCGGCGAGGTGCTTCTATGCGCACAGCGTGCACATTAAATATTGATAAATCTCCTGTAGCTGGCAGCATATATCATGATCCTTACGGTGTCTGAGCTTAGCTGTCTACATGCCTAATAGTTTATGGTCTTAAAGTGTAGGGTAGCTAATGCCAATTACATTTTCACCTAGTTGAGGCCTAAGAGCTCTGTCAGACAGCAGCCATCTCCTATGCTGGCTAACTCCGCCCCCATCTTCTCCCTATTTCTATTGACTTATGGTCCGGTATTAGGCACTGCCCCTTTTGGGATACATAGGTTTAACCCCAGGGGATACACGTTTAAGAGCTCTAGCTTCTTTCCCTCCCTTCCCCAATTTGAGTGGTTTACTTATGAATCTTGAATATGCTCAGTAGGAGTTGGAGCATCAAAAAGTTTGCATAGAAAAATATTTTGCACATTTAGATAATGGAAGTGAATTGGAAAGTTGCGTAAAATTGTGTGCTCTATTTTTGTGCCCAGTCATAGCATTTTTTAGTCTCTGGATAATGGAAGAGGAAGTCTATGCTTTGGAGGGTAGTTGTATTTTAATTTTGATTAAAAGCATTTTTGCACTATGCTGTGATTAGCAAACATGTTTCTTTTAAAAGCTACTTTCAGTGGCATATGAACATATGCTGTCCATACTCCCAGTACCCTCTTCCAAACACCAAGCATGTTAAAGGGACATAATAGTCATATGCTAAATTACTTGAAACTGATGTAGTATAACTGTTGAAACCTGACAGGAAAATATCACCTGAGCATCTCTATGTAAAAAAGGAAGATATTTTACCTCACAATTTCCTCAGATCACCAGAGTAAGTCCTTTGTAAAAGGTTATACTTTAACTGCTGTCCAGCTGCAGGTAAAATAAAAAAAAATGAAGAAATTAACTGCAGCCAATCAGCATCAGCAGTGCTGAGGTGAGGTCATAAACTTTTACTGTGATCTCATGAGATTTCACTTAAGATGAAGGTAAACTTTGATGAATGAAAGTCCGTTTTTTAAAAATACTATTAAAAACAGGGGCACTTGCATTCATCAAAATTTACAAATCAGCCGTTTTGATTAAAAACTTACCTTTGTTTTTTTCACAGAACAAGGGGATATGGGAACGCGCTGTAAAAAACAGCATATGAGAGGTAAAGAACTTTATAAGGAATGTAGATTACACAAGCTTATAATAAAAGTTTATAAATGTATTACAAATATTTGTATTACAATAAGCGATGCCGGCATCTGATACAGAGTAAAATAGTACAATTAAAATAGGATAAGAATCAACATATAATGTAAGACATCAGTGTGTAATGATGTAAGTAGCTGAAAAAATATATGTTGCAAAATAACACAAAGTTAAAAATGAAGCAGAGTCAATGTTACCGTCCTTAACACAATCAGGCCAGTGATTAGAGTGTTTGGTCCAGCTGTTAATACAGGGAGTGCAGAATTATTAGGCAAGTTGTATTTTTGAGGATTAATTTTATTATTGAACAACAACCATGTTCTCAATGAACCCAAAAAACTCATTAATATCAAAGCTGAATATTTTTGGAAGTAGTTTTTAGTTTGTTTTTAGTTTTAGCTATTTTAGGGGGATATCTGTGTGTGCAGGTGACTATTACTGTGCATAATTATTAGGCAACTTAACAAAAAACAAATATATACCCATTTCAATTATTTATTTTTACCAGTGAAACCAATATAACATCTCAACATTCACAAATATACATTTCTGACATTCAAAAACAAAACAAAAACAAATCAGTGACCAATATAGCCACCTTTCTTTGCAAGGACACTCAAAAGCCTGCCATCCATGGATACTGTCAGTGTTTTGATCTGTTCACCATCAACATTGCGTGCAGCAGCAACCACAGCCTCCCAGACACTGTTCAGAGAGGTGTACTGTTTTCCCTCCTAGTAAATCTCACATTTGATGATGGACCACAGGTTCTCAATGGGGTTCAGATCAGGTGAACAAGGAGGCCATGTCATTAGATTTTCTTCTTTTATACCCTTTCTTGCCAGCCACACTGTGAAGTACTTGGACACGTGTGATGGAGCATTGTCCTGCATGAAAATCATGTTTTTCTTGAAGGATGCAGACTTCTTCCTGTACCACTGCTTGAAGAAGGTGTCTTCCAGAAACTGGCAGTAGGACTGGGAGTTGAGCTTGACTCCATCCTCAACCCGAAAAGGCCCCACAAGCTCATCTTTGATGATACCAGCCCAAACCAGTACTCCACCTCCACCTTGCTGGCGTCTGAGTCGGACTGGAGCTCTCTGCCCTTTACCAATCCAGCCACGGGCCCATCCATCTGGCCCATCAAGACTCACTCTCATTTCATCAGTCCATAAAACCTTAGAAAAATCAGTCTTGAGATATTTCTTGGCCCAGTCTTTACGTTTCAGCTTGTGTGTCTTGTTCAGTGGTGGTCGTCTTTCAGCCTTTCTTACCTTGGCCATGTCTCTGAGTATTGCACACCTTGTGCTTTTGGGCACTCCAGTGATGTTGCAGCTCTGAAATATGGCCAAACTGGTGGCAAGTGGCATCTTGGCAGCTGCACGCTTGACTTTTCTCAGTTCATGGGCAGTTATTTTGCGCCTTGGTTTTTCCACACGCTTCTTGCGACCCTGTTGACTATTTTGAATGAAACGCTTGATTGTTCGATGATCACGCTTCAGAAGCTTTGCAATTTTAAGAGTGCTGCATCCCTCTGCAAGATATCTCACTATTTTTGACTTTTCTGAGCCTGTCAAGTCCTTCTTTTGACCCATTTTGCCAAAGGAAAGGAAGTTGCCTGATAATTATGCACACCTGATATAGGGTGTTGATGTCATTAGACCACACCCCTTCTCATTACAGAGATGCACATCACCTAATAGGCTTAATTGGTAGTAGGCTTTCGAGCCTATACAGCTTGGAGTAAGACAACATGCATAAAGAGGATGATGTGGTCAAAATACTCATTTGCCTAATAATTCTGCACTCCCTGTATGAATGCAGGTATAACTTGGGTGATTCCCTCTGCGTTGTTTATAAAACAGCGAAAAACTTGCAAAATCTACTGGCTTGTATCCAATGACTGTGAGTTAAATTTCAAAGACACTTTCACAGCCGTATTTGCGGGATGTCCCGTGCTGTGGGCCTGTTCCAGTCAGGAGGTCAAATTGCAGGAGTGATGGTAGGCAACGACAAACTTTGTCTCTTTGAAGTTAAAATTAATCAAACTGCTTTCAACAAATGTGGGTCATGGATGGGAATTACGCATATAGAGTCAATTCATATATTAAAATGGCTCAATGCACCGCACCTACCGCATATGTAAGTCAAGCAGATGTATTGCAAGTAAAGTTTGTAACAGCATCCATAATATAATACTAATTCACAGAGTTGTTTTTCTCTTGGAAATACCATTATACCCATGATCTACTTTCTTATGTCCAGCACTGGAATCTGAATAATATGGATGCTGTTACAAACTTTACTTGCAATACATCTGCTTGACTTACATATGCGGTAGGTGCGGTGCATTGAGCCATTTTAATATATGAATTGACTCTATATGCGTAATTCCCATCCATGACCCACATTTGTTGAAAGCAGTTTGATTCATTTTAACTTCAAAGAGACAAAGTTTGTCGTTGCCTACCATCACTCCTGCAATTTGACCTCCTGACTGGAACAGGCCTACAGCACGGGACATCCCGCAAATACGGCTGTGAAAGTGTCTTTGAAATTTAACTCACAGTCATTGGATACAAGCCAGTAGATTTTGCAAGTTTTTCGCTGTTTTATAAACAACGCAGAGGGAATCACCCAAGTTATACCTGCATTCATATTAACAGCTGGACCAAACACTCTAATCACTGGCCTGATTGTGTTAAGGACGGTAACATTGACTCTGCTTCATTTTTAACTTTGTGTTATTTTGCAACATATATTTTTTCAGCTACTTACATCATTACACACTGATGTCTTACGTTATATGTTGATTCTTATCCTATTTTAATTGTACTATTTTACTCTGTATCAGATGCCGGCATCGCTTATTGTAATACAAATATTTGTAATACATTTATAAACTTTTATTATAAGCTTGTGTAATCTACATTCCTTATAAAGTTCTTTACCTCTCATATGCTGTTTTTTACAGCGCGTTCCCATATCCCCTTGTTCTTTGTATATTTTGGTTTGATGTTAGGAGGTGCACTTACCTTTTGGGAATAGCATTTGAGATTTGAGCGTTGTATCTTATACCTACCCTGTTGTTTTGATTAACTTTGTTTTTTTCACAACCAGAGCAGCTTCTCCCTCCTGGAAATCCTCTCTTCACACGTCAGCAATGACTAATCTGGCTTCATCCAATCACAGCATGGCCTTAGGCAATAACCACCCTGGGGGAAAGCCGTGATTGGAGGAAGCCAGATTAGTCATTGCTGACGTGTGAAGAGAGGATTTCAAGGAGTGGGAAGCTGCTGTAGCTGTGAAAAGAAAAAAAGGTAAGTTTTTAATCAAAACGGCTGCTTTGTAAACTTTGATGAATGAAAGTGCCCCTATTTTTAATAGTATTTTTAAAAAACGGGCTTTCATTCACCAAAGTTTACTTTCACTTTAACTCTAATGAGATTTCATAGTAAACTTCCTTAAACTGAATAGGGAAATAATATGAGTGTGCATGAAGGCTCACTCCCTTGCCTGTCCCGGAACAGACATATTGATTTGTTGCTTAAAGTCCTTTGCAATGGGGCTTGAATACTTAGGACATTTTGAGGTAAAATATCTTTCTTTTTTACATTGAGATGCTTAGGTGATATTTTCTAGTCAGCTTTTTACAGCTATGCTGCATCACTTTCAAGTATTTCAACATTTGGGTATCATGGCCCTTTAAGAAAGCAAGCTTTTTATGTATTGCATTAGTGATAACTCAATTTGTGCTATATAAGCTATCATCTACTTTCTGAGTTGGCTTCGTTTTTTGAATGCTGGTGCACATGGCACAAGAAAGCATATGTGTGTATGCTGCTGAAACAGTGATACTTGATAGTCTGTAATAGATGCATTTTTGCAAATGCATTATTATGTGGGACATTCCAAAATAAAAAAATAAAAGCATTCTTTCTTAGTATCTTATTTTTAAAGAAAACCCTTTTTATTATGTTGGCTTCCATTCTAATTCATCAGATGTATGTGCAAAAACAGTGTGCTAACTAGTAAATATACTAATATATTACATACTATCCCAATACTTTAGAGGAAAATCTCTAAATACCAAAGAAAAATGAATCATTAATGCAGTAGTGTTGATAAAATTTGCTTAAAGTGACATGAAACCCAAAATGTTTCTTTCATGATTCAGATAGAGAACACAATTTTAAACAACTTTCTAATTTACTCCTATTATCTAATTTGTTTCATTCTCTTGGTATCATTTGTTGAAGGAGCAGCAATGCACTACAGGTTTCTAACTGAACACATAGGTGGGCCAATGACTTATCGGCAAATATATGCAGCCACCAAACAACAGCTAGAACTTAGGTTCTCTGCTGCTCCTGAGCTTGCCTAGATAAACCTTTCAACAAAGGATAACAAGAGAAGGAAGCAAATTAAATAATAGTAGTAAATTGGAAAGTTGTTTAAAATTCCATTTTGTCATTCACCCTTGTCATTCCTTTTAGTACATCCCGTGTATGTGTTTGTGTGTGAGCCATTTTATGTGTGTGTGTACATCTGTGTTTTTTTATTGTATCATACTTTTACATGAAAGTTTAAAAGCTACACTGAAATGTGACCTGCTTGATTGCATTCCCCAAGCGCTCTTTTGCTTTAACTGAAACAAATGATTGTGAAATTGTTTTCAATGCATTTTCATTGCTATAATGGTATTTGATATACAGTACACAGTTTATTAAGCAGGTGTCCATTTAAAATAAATTATAAAGTATCTCCCTCTTCATATGCGCCACACCATGTGCTTACAGTGGCCTGTATCCTTGGTTGAAGAGTAAGATGTTTGCATGCTCAGTGCTAAAGGCCAGCTAGTGCTAAGTTAGACAGCAGCCAGACAACATCAAGCCAGACAGTATCGAGAACAAACTAGCTATATAAATAAATAAGGGACAGTGTACTCTAATATGTTTCTCCTTTAAAGGGCCATTCTAGTGTAAAAAATGACATGCTCTGATTTGTAAGCACAACAATATTTCTGCACCCAGGTGCCAACTACCCTTGTCTCACCTCTGCACAATAAACTTACAAACAACTTTGAGCAATTTTTAAAGGATGAAGGCTACAAGGCTTTTTCATTTCTGTGTGACTGAGCTTTTCTTTGTATCTCCTAGTAACACTAAGCTGCAATCTTACCAAGGCCTGAGACGCCTGTGTATGCTTTAATAGGTTGATCCTGGCATCCTTTGATTGGCTCTAAAACTAAAGTAGCAAATGGTGTGTTTCAATATGAGTCTTCTAAAGCAAGCAAATGTACTTTCTCATTATAAAGGAGAGTTTTGTGGCCTCAGGTGATCTGTTCTCTCTGTCGTTCTTAGCAACCATAATGCCATCTATTGGTCCTAGCATTACTTCAGTAACCACAGTGAGAGTTTGAGATTTTGAAAATGTAGTTTATAAAAAACAACTCATCAAAGGATATTTCAGCAAACAAACCCTGTTTTTAAATATACGCTTTTAGATTATTTTAATAATTTCCTTGGACAGTCTTGGACAATAAACTAATTATAACTTTTGTAATAGGCTAAGGTTTATTTTTATTTTCAAAAAAGGTTATTTTTAGGCATCGATATGTATAGAGCCATACATATTTTCTTTATTAGAAGAACAAATATAAATCCAGACACACAAACACATATACATACTTTGGCACACACACACATATATCCTTAACATTGAATCAAAGTTTGTAGTGTACATGATCATGTGCCAAGATAAAATACTATTGATGTTTTTAAGAATGTAATGTATATCACATACCACTGTTAACATCTAGATGCTTTGGCCCCTAGTTATCAAGCCGTCAACCTCAAATACGCTGGAATTCCACAGCGTATTTGTGGCGAGGCTGATTCGCCTTAGTTATCGAGCCCTAGATACCGGCAAAAGTAGAATTTAGTGACGTAAGCTTCGATCCGCTGGACTCAGTCCGACACAGATCGATTCTTACGTCACTCCAGATTTTCCGCACACAAGTGCGGCACAATCTGACTACTTTTGCTAGTTATCAAAAAACTAGAAGGTACGCTCGGCACTTTTCCGGCCCAGCGTACCTGGTTTTCAATCCGCCGCCCTGGAGGCGACGGATCCCATAGAAATCAATGGGAGTCTGACGATAGCGAAAGTTCATGTTCGCTGCTGCCAGACATCCCATTGATTCCTATGGGAGCTGTCTACACCTAACACCCTAACATGTACCCCGAGTCTAAACACCACTAATCTGTCCCCCCTACACCGCCGCAACTAAATAAAGTGTTTACCCCCTAAACCGCCGCTCCCGGAGCCCACCGCCACTATAATAAATATGTTAACCCCTAAACCGCCGTTCCCGGACCCCGCCGCCACCTACATTATACCTATTAACCCCTATACCGGCGCCACCTATAATAAATTTATTAACCCCTATCCTGCGGATCCCGGACCTCGCCGCAACTAAATAAATAGTTTAACCCCTAATCTGCCGCTCCCGGATCCCGCCGCAACCTATAATAAACTTATTAACCCCCTAATCTGCCCCCCCTACACAGACGCCACCTATAATAAATTTATTAACTCCTATCCTGCCCCCCCTACACCGCTGCCACTGTAATAAACCCTAAACCTAAGTCTAACACTAACCCTAACACCCCCCCTAACTTAAATATTAATTAAATAAATCTAAATAATATTTCACTTATTTAATAAATTAATCCTATTTAAAACTAAATACGTACCTTTAAAGTAAACCCTAATATAGCTACAATAAAAATAATAATTATATTGTAGCTATTTTAGGATTTATATTTATTTTACAGGTAACTTTGTATTTATTTTAGCTAGTTAGAATAGTTATTAAATAGTTATTAACTATTTAATAACTACCTAACTAAAAGAAATACAAAATTACCTGTAAAATAAATCCTAACCTAAGTTACAATTAAACCTAACACTACACTATCATTAAATTAATTAAATACATTACCTACAAATAACTACAATTAAATACAATTAAATAAACTAACTAAAGTACAAAAAATAAAAAAGCTAAGTTACAAAAAATAAAAAAAATAAGTTACAAACATTTAAAAATATTACAACAATTTTAAACTACTTACACCTAATGTAAGCCCCCTAATAAAATAATAAAGCCCCCCAAAATAAAAAAATGCCCTACCCTATTCTAAATTAAAAAGTTACCAGCTCTTTTACCTTACCATCCCTTAAAAGGGCCTTTTGCGGGGCATGTCCCAAAGAATTCTAATCTTTTGCCTGTAAAATAAAAATACAACCCCCCCCCAACATTAAAACCCACCACCCACATACCCCTAATCTAACCCAAACCCCCCTTAAATAAACCTAACACTACCCCCTGAAGATCATCCTACCTTGAGTCGTCTTCAGCCAGCCGACCACCGATGGAACCGAAGAGGAGATCCGGAGCGGCAGAAGTCATCATCCAGGCGGCGCTGAAGAAGTCTTCCATCCGATAGAAGTCTTCATCCGGCCGACGCGGAACCATCCTCTTCTTCCCGACGACTAACGACGAATGGATATTCCTTTTAAGGGACGTCATCCAAGATGGCGTCCCTTCAATTCCGATTGGCTGATAGGATTCTATCAGCCAATCGGAATTAAGGTAGGAAAAATCTGATTGGCTTATTGAATCAGCCAATCAGATTGAAGTTCAATCCGATTGGCTGATCCAATCAGCCAATAAGATTGAGCTTGCATTCTATTAGCTGTTCCGATCAGTCAATAGAATGCAAACTCAATCTGATTGGCTGATTGGATCAGCCAATCGGATTGAACTTCAATCTGATTGGCTGATTCAATCAGCCTATCAGATTTTTCCTATCAGTCAATCGGAATTGAAGGGACGCCATCTTGGATGACGTCCCTTAAAGGAATATCCATTTGTCGTTAGTCGTCGGGAAAAAGAGGATGGCTCCGCGTCGGCTCGTCTGAAGATGGCTTCGCTCCGCTCCGGATGGATGAAGATTGAAGACGCCGCCTGGATGAAGACTTCTATCGGATGGAAGATTTCTTCAGCGCCGCCTGGATGATGACTTCTGCCGCTCCGGATCTCCTCTTCGGTTCCATCGGTGGTCAGCTGGCTGAAGATGACTCAAGGTAGGATGATCTTCAGGGGGGTAGTGTTAGGTTTATTTAAGGGGGGTTTAGGTTAGATTAGGTGTATGTGGGTGGTGGGTTTTAATGTTGGGGGGGTTGTATTTTTATTTTACAGGCAAAAGAGCAGAATTCTTTGGGGCATGCCCCGCAAAAGGCCCTTTTAAGGGCTGGTAAGGTAAAAGAGCTGGTAACTTTTTAATTTAGAATAGGGTAGGGCATTTTTTTATTTTGGGGGGCTTTGTTATTTTATTAGGGGGGCTTAGATTAGGTGTAAGTAGCTTAAAATTGTTGTAATATTTTTTAAATGTTTGTAACTTATTTTTTTTATTTTTTGTAACTTAGCTTTTTTTTTTTTTTGTACTTTAGTTAGTTTATTTAATTGTATTTAATTGTAGTTATTTGTAGGTAATTTATTTAATTAATTTAATGATAGTGTAGTGTTAGGTGTAATTGTAATTTAGGTTAGTTTTTATTTTACAGGCACATTTCTCTTTATTTTAACTAGGTAGCTATTAAATAGTTAATAACTATTTAATAGCTATTGTATCTAGTTAAAATAAATTGAAATTTGCCTGTAAAATAAAAATAAATCCTAAGATAGCTACAATATAATTATTATTTATATTGTAGCTTTTTTAGGGCGGCGGTATAGGGGGGGCAGGATAGGGGTTACTAGGTATAATGTAGGTGGCCGCGGTGTCCGGGAGCAGCGGTTTAGGGGTTAATACATTTATAAGAGTTGCGGCGGGGTCTAGGAGCGGCGGTTTAGGGGTAAATAACTATTGAGTTGCAGGGGGGCTCCGGGGGCGCCGGTATAGGGGGTAGAACAGTGTAGTTAGTGTGGGTGCTTAGTGACAGGGGTATCAATAAAGCTGTCAAAAAGCCGAAGAGCAGCGAGATCGGATGAGTGATAACTCTCACAGTTCGCTGCTCATCGCCCCATACTTGGTGCGCGACTTTTTGACAGCTTTTTTGATAACTTAGGCGAACGTATTCAGGTCCGCGGCGGCGATGGTAGGCGAGCTTAGGCGGGCGTATTGGGGCAAGTAAAGTAGACGGCTTGATAACTACCCCCCTTTGTGCGTTTTAGCCAGAAAATCTAACAAATAGAACAAAAGAAGCAAAGTATGCAATATGTTCTTGTTACCACTAGGTGACGTAAACACAGTGCACCTTGGAAGATGGGAGTGGTATCAGAGTACTATGGTTTATAAGTGTGGATGTTTGTTGTATTGTGATCATGACAAAGGCCCAAGTGGAGGCCGAAACGTTGGATTAAGATATAATTAAAGTTTGGAAATACAGTGCTAAGTCATATGTGAAAATATATATATATATTGTCCCCACACTCAAATTAATCTAATCTTATGTGATCAAATAATGCATATTATATCAATGCAAAGGTGAAAAAAAATAATTGTATATAATTATAAGCACATAAATCACACAGACAAAAGATGATTCGATAAAACATCAAGAATGGGCATCCCCAGTCAAATTAAAATAGTGACGTCAGTCCATGACCAAAAACAGCCTATTTTTACAATAATGCAGGTATATAGCGTATGGCCAAAGTAAATAATGCGGGCTGATTAGAGTGTTAGATTAATGCAAAGCTTTGCAAGGTTATACAGTAGATAGCAGCGGATCAGACTGCTCTTAAAGCCAAGCAAGAAAGTTGACACTGGCACTTAAGGATAAAATCCGCCGGTTCAACCAATGCAGCAGTGTAAGTGGAACAACAAACTCCGCCCTATGAGCGGTCTCATGCAGACTTCAAGTGGATATAGCGTTCTTGCCCTTGTTCAGCATCCGTTGTAAATGTCAACTGTAGAGTCGCAAACTGCATAGATCTCAGACAGGACAAAAACGCCAGCATCCATGCTGCAAACACTCGGTCTGACGTCACACACACAGACTGCCTCGGTCAGATGCCAGACGCAGTGTTTAGTACATAGTAGCTTTTTCTCTTCCCCTTATTTCTTTATATACTGAAAACTTGTCAGTATTTACAACCATGGTACCTAAAGAGAGAAGACACTAAACCTACAAGCATTGTCTTTCTGCTTGTGTTATATCCTCGGGTTCGGCCTATGATTAGCTCAACTTACTAGCCACATTTATAGCACACAGAGTATAATAGAATATATAGCAGAATGCAGGGCTAGACTGGGACCAAAACTATGCCTGGTCATTTTAAGGCAGAGCACCTCACTTCCCCAGTTTGCTATATAACTAAAACTGACACATATAATCTACTAGTTTGATTTACAATAACATTTCAAGTTTATAACATACTTCTATCACTATATTTTGTAAATTGGTTGTCATTAAAAAGTAAAAAGTGGAATGTAATTTAAAAGTAGCTATTGAAGTTGATGTTGAAATATAATCATTTATTGCTCGTTATCCTGTGTCACAGTCACTCACAATAACGGTTACCTGAGACACTTATCATAACGTGTAAGCTGCACTATTAGACCCTAAGGCAAAATGTGTGATGTCATCGCAGAAAATGCAAATGAATGGATTTCCAGCCTCCAGGGGATAATTTAAAAGACCTTTATTTCTTTTTCACAGGGTCCATAAAGCAATATGACAACGTTTCAAACCACACACTGGTTCTTAGTCATGTCTAATTTGTCTATGTACAGGTGTTCCTTTTATACCTGATACAACAGTCAATCTATACAATATTGCCATCTTGTGGTCTTTTACTAAAATTACATTTCAATATAACAAAAGAGAAAAAAAAATTTACTTTTTTCTTTTCTATCTTTTTCAGTATATTTCACATGTATATATTAAAAAAATTCCTTAAAAATTATAAAATGATCTACCTAGACATATACCAAAAATCAAAATCATAGCACAACAGATCTATCTTTCTCCTGTTAAGTGTGGTCAGTCCACGGGTCATCATTACTTCTGGGATATTATCTCCTCCCCTACAGGAAGTGCAAGAGGATTCACCCAGCAGAGCTGCTATATAGCTCCTCCCCTCTACGTCACCTCCAGTCATTCTCTTGCACCCAACGAATAGATAGGATGTGTGAGAGGACTGTGGTGATTTAATTAGTTTATTACCTTCAATCAAAAGTTTGTTATTTTATAATAGCACCGGAGTGTGTTATTCATTCTCTGGTAGAATTTGAAGAAGAATCTACCTGAGTTTTTTCTATGATTTTAGCCGGAGTAGTTAAGATCATATTGCTGTTTCTCGGCCATCTGAGGAGAGGTAAACTTCAGATCAGGGGACAGCGGGCAGATTAATCTGCAAAGAGGTATGTAGCAGTTTATTATTTTCTGACATGGAATTGATGAGAAAATCCTGCCATACCGTTATAATGTAAACTCAGCCTTAAATGCAGTAGATGTAGCTGGTATCAGGCTGTCATGTATGTATATTTTACACTTCAGTATTCTGGGGAATGGTACTTCACTGGATTTATACTGTATGCATAGACTTAACCTAATTTGCAGGGACTTGCAATAGGTTTTAAATAACAATTAATTTATTGAGGTTAAACGTTTTTTTGCTGGCATGTAAAAACGTTTATTTCTCTGAGGTACTGGGTGAAAAAATGTTTTGGGCACTATTTTTTCCACTTGGCAATGGTTTTGTTTAAATTAAAGCAGTTTACTGATCTCTCTCACTGTTATGTGTGAGGGGGAGGGGCCATTTTTGGCGCTTTTACTACGCATCAAAAAACTCAGTCAGAGGTTCATTTTCTTCCTGCATGATCCGGTTCATCTCTACAGAACTCAGGGATCTCCAAAGCTTTTTTTGAGGGAGGTAATCATTCACAGCAGAGCTGTGAAGATTGTAGTTGACTGTGATAAAAAACGTTTATTTGTGTATTTTTTCTGCTGCCAGGGTTAGTTATCCTTTGCTAATGGGAACAATCCTTTGCTAAAATTGTATATTTCTTACAAAGATTTGATGCTATAACTTAATTATTTTCAACTGTCATAATTTTTTTTTTTTTTTTTCTGTGCTTCTTATAGGCACAGTTCGTTTTCATATTATTGTAAATTACTTGAAAAGCATTTCCAAGTTGCTAGTTTATTGCTAGTGTGTTAAACATGTCTGATTCAGAGGAAGATACATGTGCTATATGTGCTAATGCCAAAGTGGAGCCCAATAGAAATTTATGTACTAATTGTATTGATGTTACTTTAAATAAAAGTCAATCTGTACAAACTGAACATATTTCACCTAACAACGAGGGGAGAGTTATGCCGACTAACTCGCCTCACGTGTCAGTACCTGCATCTCCCGCTCGGGAGGTGCGTGATATTGTAGCGCCGAGTACATCTGGGCGGCCATTTCAAATCACATTACAGGATATGGCTACTGTTATGACTGAAGTTTTGGCTAAATTACCAGAACTTAGAGGCAAGCGTGATCACTCTGGGGTGAGAACAGAGTGCGCTGATAATATTAGGGCCATGTCAGACACTGCGTCACAGGTGGCAGAACATGAGGACGGAGAACTTCATTCTGTGGGTGACGGTTCTGATCCAAACAGCCTGGATTCAGATATTTCAAATTTTAAATTTAAGCTGGAAAACCTCTGTGTATTACTAGGGGAGGTGTTAGCGGCTCTGAATGATTGTAACACAGTTGCAATACCAGAGAAAATGTGTAGGTTGGATAAATATTTTGCGGTACCGGCGAGTACTGATGTTTTTCCTATACCTAAGAGACTTACTGAAATTGTTACTAAGGAGTGGGATAGGCCCGGTGTGCCGTTCTCACCTCCTCCGATATTTAGAAAAATGTTTCCAATAGACGCCACCACACGGGACTTATGGCAAACGGTCCCTAAGGTGGAGGGAGCAGTTTCTACTTTAGCTAAGCGTACCACTATCCCGGTGGAGGATAGCTGTGCTTTTTCAGATCCAATGGATAAAAAATTAGAGGGTTACCTTAAGAAAATGTTTGTTCAACAAGGTTTTATATTGCAACCTCTTGCATGTATTGCGCCTGTCACGGCTGCAGCAGCATTTTGGTTTGAGTCTCTGGAAGAGACACTTGAATCATCTACACTAGATGAGATTACACTCAAACTTAAAACCCTTAAGTTAGCTAACTCATTTATTTCAGATGCCGTAGTACATTTAACTAAACTTACGGCTAAGAATTCCGGATTTGCCATTCAGGCACGCAGAGCACTGTGGCTAAAATCCTGGTCAGCTGATGTTACTTCTAAATCTAAATTGCTTAATATACCTTTCAAAGGGCAGACCTTATTCGGGCCCGAGTTGAAGGAGATTATCGCTGACATTACAGGAGGTAAAGGCCATGCCCTGCCTCAAGACAAAGCCAAACCTAGGGCTAGACAGTCTAATTTTCGTTCCTTTCGTAATTTCAAAGCAGGAACAGCATCAACTTCCTCTGCACCAAAACAGGAAGGAGCTGTTGCTCGCTACAGACAAGGCTGGAAACCTAACCAGTCCTGGAACAAGGGCAAGCAGGCCAGGAAACCTGCTGCTGCCCCTAAGACAGCATGAATCGAGGGCCCCCGATCCGGGACCGGATCTAGTAGGGGGCAGACTTTCTCTCTTCGCCCAGGCTTGGGCAAGAGATGTTCAGGATCCCTGGGCGTTAGAGATCATATCTCAGGGATACCTTCTGGACTTCAAATCCTCTCCCCCAAGAGGGAGATTTCATCTGTCAAGGTTGTCAACAAACCAAATAAAGAAAGAAGCGTTCCTACGCTGCGTACAAGATCTTTTATTAATGGGAGTGATCCATCCAGTTCCGCGGTCGGAACAAGGACAAGGGTTTTACTCAAATCTGTTTGTAGTTCCCAAAAAAGAGGGAACTTTCAGGCCAATCTTGGATTTAAAGATCCTAAACAAATTCCTAAGAGTTCCATCGTTCAAGATGGAAACTATTCGAACAATTTTGCCCATGATCCAAGAGGGTCAGTACATGACCACAGTGGATTTAAAGGATGCTTACCTTCACATACCGATTCACAGAAATCATTACCGGTATCTAAGGTTTGCCTTTCTAGACAGGCATTACCAGTTTGTAGCTCTTCCATTCGGATTGGCTACGGCTCCAAGAATCTTCACAAAGGTTCTGGGTACTCTTCTGGCGGTACTAAGACCGCGAGGAATTTCGGTAGCTCCGTACCTAGACGACATTCTGATACAAGCTTCAAGCTTTCAAACTGCCAAGTCTCATAAAGAGTTAGTACTGGCATTTCTAAGGTCACATGGATGGAAGGTGAACGAAAAGAAGAGTTCTCTCTTTCCACTCACAAGAGTTCCCTTCTTGGGGACTCTGATAGATTCTGTAGAAATGAAGATTTACCTGACAGAAGACAGGTTAACAAAGCTTCAAAATGCATGCCGTGTCCTTCATTCCATTCAACACCCGTCAGTAGCTCAATGCATGGAGGTGATCGGCTTAATGGTAGCGGCAATGGACATAGTACCTTTTGCACGCCTACATCTCAGACCGCTGCAATTGTGCATGCTAAGTCAGTGGAATGGGGATTACTCAGATTTGTCCCCCACTCTGAATCTGAATCAAGAGACCAGAAATTCTCTTCTATGGTGGCTTTATCGGCCACACCTGTCCAGGGGGATGCCATTCAGCAGGCCAGACTGGACAATTGTAACAACAGACGCCAGCCTACTAGGTTGGGGCGCTGTCTGGAATTCTCTGAAGGCTCAGGGACTATGGAATCAGGAGGTGAGTCTCCTTCCAATAAACATTCTGGAATTGAGAGCAGTTCTCAATGCCCTTCTGGCTTGGCCCCAGTTAACAACTCGGGGGTTCATCAGGTTTCAGTCGGACAACATCACGACTGTAGCTTACATCAACCATCAGGGAGGGACAAGAAGCTCCCTAGCAATGATGGAAGTATCAAAGATAATTCGCTGGGCAGAGTCTCACTCTTGCCACCTGTCTGCAATCCACATCCCGGGAGTGGAGAACTGGGAGGCGGATTTCTTAAGTCGTCAGACTTTTCATCCAGGGGAGTGGGAACTTCATCCGGAGGTCTTTGCCCAGATACTTCGACGTTGGGGCAAACCAGAGATAGATTTCATGGCGTCTCGTCAGAACGCCAAGCTTCCTCGCTACGGGTCCAGATCCAGGGATCCGGGAGCGGTTCTGATAGATGCTTTGACAGCACCTTGGACCTTCGGGATGGCTTATGTGTTTCCACCCTTCCCGATGCTTCCTCGATTGATTGCCAGAATCAAACAGGAGAGAGCATCAGTGATTCTAATAGCACCTGCATGGCCACGCAGGACTTGGTATGCAGATCTAGTGGACATGTCATCCTGTCCGCCTTGGTCTCTACCTCTGAAACAGGACCTTCTGATCCAGGGTCCATTCAAACATCAAAATCTAACTTCTCTGAAGCTGACTGCTTGGAAATTGAACGCTTGATTTTATCAAAACGTGTTTTTTCTGAGCCAGTTATTGATACCTTAATACAGGCTAGGAAGCCTGTTACCAGAAGGATTTACCATAAAATATGGCGTAAATACTTATATTGGTGCGAATCCAAGAGTTACTCATGGAGTAAGGTTAGGATTCCGAGGATATTGTCTTTTCTACAAGAAGGTTTAGAAAAGGGGTTATCCGCTAGTTCTTTAAAGGGACAGATTTCAGCTCTGTCCATTCTTTTACACAAACGTCTGTCAGAAGTTCCGGACGTTCAAGCTTTTTGTCAGGCTTTAGCTAGGATCAAGCCTGTGTTTAAAACTGTTGCTCCGCCATGGAGTTTGAACTTAGTTCTTAATGTTTTACAGGGTGTTCCGTTTGAACCCCTTCATTCCATTGATATCAAGTTGTTATCTTGGAAAGTTCTGTTTTTAATGGCGATTTCCTCGGCTCAAAGAGTTTCTGAGTTATCTGCCTTACATTGTGATTCTCCTTATCTGATTTTTCATTCAGACAAGGTAGTTCTGCGTACTAAACCTGGGTTCCTACCTAAGGTGGTCACTAACAGAAATATCAATCAAGAGATTGTTGTTCCATCTTTGTGTCCTAATCCTTCCTCGAAGAAGGAACGTCTGCTACACAATCTAGATGTAGTCCGTGCCCTGAAATTTTATCTACAGGCAACTAAGGATTTTCGTCAAACGTCTTCCCTGTTTGTCGTTTATTCTGGTCAGAGGAGAGGTCAAAAAGCTTCGGCTACCTCTCTCTCTTTTTGGCTTCGTAGCATAATACGATTAGCCTATGAGACTGCTGGACAGCAGCCTCCTGAAAGAATTACAGCTCATTCTACTAGAGCTGTGGCTTCCACTTGGGCCTTTAAGAATGAGGCTTCTGTTGAACAGATTTGCAAGGCTGCAACTTGGTCTTCTCTTCATACTTTTTCCAAATTTTACAAATTTGACACTTTTGCTTCTTCGGAGGCTGTTTTTGGGAGAAAGGTTCTTCAGGCAGTGGTTCCCTCCGTATAAAGAGCCTGCCTGTCCCTCCCGTCATCCGTGTACTTTTGCTTTGGTATTGGTATCCCAGAAGTAATGATGACCCGTGGACTGACCACACTTAACAGGAGAAAACAAAATTTATGCTTACCTGATAAATTCATTTCTCCTGTAGTGTGGTCAGTCCACGGCCCGCCCTGTTTTTTATGGCAGGCTAAAAAAATTTTTGGATTATACTCCAGTCACCACTACACCCTTGGGCTTCTCCTTTCTCGTTGGTCCTTTGGTCGAATGACTGGAGGTGACGTAGAGGGGAGGAGCTATATAGCAGCTCTGCTGGGTGAATCCTCTTGCACTTCCTGTAGGGGAGGAGATAATATCCCAGAAGTAATGATGACCCGTGGACTGACCACACTACAGGAGAAATGAATTTATCAGGTAAGCATAAATTTTGTTATTTATTAAGGTTTGCAAGTCATATTAATTACATAAATAAAGACCAGTCAAAGTCTTTATTGAAACCATTGGGTTCTAAAGTGTTCAACTTGTTTATCCAAATTCTTGTCCTAACCTCCCTACTCGTTTCTCCAATATAAATTCTGGCACACGTACATTTGATTATATATATATATGACATATGTACTTCTACATGTTAAATATTTTTTAATTGGGTATTTTGTTCCATTTATTGGGTGAAATTTTTTTTACCTTTTTAATTATGGAACTGCAGTGACTGCAATGCAGACATGGATAACAACCTACATTATTAGATCCCATTTTAGTTTGTTGTGTCCCATGGAGAGGAAGTGACAGGAAACTGGGGCATCCCTATTATTCATCCTAATATTGGATTTGTGTTCTGTAATTCTTGTCCTAACCTCCCTACTCGTTTCTCCAATATAAATTCTGGCACACGTACATTTGATTATATATATATGGCATATGTACTTCTACATGTTAAATATTTTTTAATTGGGTATTTTGTTCCATTTATTGGGTGAAATTTTTTTTTACCTTTTTAATTATGGAACTGCAGTGACTGCAATGCAGACATGGATAACAACCTACATTATTAGATCCCATTTTAGTTTGTTGTGTCTTTTTTGCACTCCCTATATCAGCTCTCACCAAAAGATCTCTTAGATTTTTGTTTTTCTTGTAGGCTGTCATTGGACATTGGATTTTTAAATTCTTCTACCCAAGAGTTACAATCTTTCAATATGTGCCAATATTTATTTATAATACCTGAAATTTTGGGACCTAAAGTATTATATTGTGTTACGAGTAGGGAGGTTAGGATAAGAATTACAGAACACAAATCCAATATTAGGATGAATAATAGGGATGCCCCAGTTTCCTGTCACTTCCTCTCCATGGGACATAATATGTCAGCTACGTTTTCAAGTAATAGATCAGATAGACAAGCCAAGGAGAGGAGGTGACAGGGAACATATGCTCAAAAAGAAAGAAATGTTTTGGATAAACAAGTTGAACACTTTAGAACCCAATGGTCTCAATAAAGACTTTGACTGGTCTTTATTTATGTAATTAATATGACTTGCAAAACTTAATAAATAGCTAGATCTGTTGTGCTATGATTTAAGGAATTTTTTTAATATATACATGTGAAATTACTGAAAAAGATAGAAAAGAAAAAAGTAAAAAAATGTTTCTCTTTTGTTATATTGAACACATGTAATTTTAGTAAAAGACCACAAGATGGCAATATTGTATAGATTTACGTTGTATCAGGTATAAAAGGCACACCTGTACATAGACAAATTAGACATGACTAAGAACCAGTGTGTGGTTTGAAACGTTGTTGTATTGCTTTATGGACCCTGTGAAAAAGAAATAAAGGTATTTTAAATTATCCCCTGGAGGCTGGAAATCCATTCATTTGAATTTACATTGGGACTTGGCTAGTCCTGCTCCTTGCCACAGGAAAGTAAGATACAGGTGCTGTCTCCCACACTACTATATTGAAAGCATCGCAGAAAATGCAGCATTGCTGCAGAAAGAATGCCCCCAAGTGTGGCCTGGCATTTACTCTTTGAATGTAGAGAGATGCATAGCAGTTTTCATCTGAGCTGTGTGCACTTTGTTCACAACAAGTCAGTTCCCCCTTACCTCTGCATGCCCTCATACTGCAGATATCTGATCACAGTGTTAACACTGCTTGTCTAAACGTATGTCTTTTAACCAACCCACTCCCTATGGCTAACAAAGACTGCTGCAATGTATTTCTGAGCAATACATTGCAGCTGTTTTGGAAACCATGGGGTTAACATCAAGTTGTTTTATTTAGTAGCTGCTTCAAGCCCAGTTTTCTAGTGCAGGGCTGTCAGTCTGTTCCATACAAGCACACTGAGGCCTCTATTTATCAAAGGTCTGTCGGACCTGATCCGACAGTGCGGATCAGGTCCGACAGACCTCGCTGAATGTGGAGAGCAATACGCTCTCCATATTCAGCATTGCACCAGCAGCTCACAAGAGCTGCTGGTGCAACGCCGCCCCCTGCAGACTCGCGGCCAATGGGCCGCCAGCAGGTATGTGTCAATCAACCCGATCGTACTCGATCAGGTTGAATTCCGGCGATATCTGTCTGCCTGCTCAGAGCAGGCGGACAGGTTATGGAGCAGCCGTCTTTGTGACCGCTTCTTCATAACTGCTGTTTCTGGCGAGTCTGAAGACTCACCAGAAACACGGGCTGTCAAGCTCCTTTCAGAGCTTGATAGATAGGCCCCTGAGGCTTGATTAACAGCAGTTTAGTGCCCCTGTTAAACAGGCTCTCATACAACAGCCCATACTTCAAATAAACAGTGTCAGTGGAACGGTAAACCTATGATCAAATAGGGTTTTGTTGAGCTTATAAAAGATACCATCTGTACAGGATTATTTAGCTGTTATATAAGTGATTTAAAGTGCAAAGTAGGAGCGCCATCTTCATAAGAAGAGTGGTTTACGTGCGGCGTAGAAATGTATTATATATGCAAGTGTAACTTTATATAGAACATGCATACAGTACCTGGCAATATGTCTGACCATGTGCAGTTACAGGATGCGCAAATGTTATCAGTTATATTCAATTATAAGCAAGAGCACATGCTTTTTTTAAAAAATTAAACAATAGAGAAATAAATCATAAAGGCTCCACTGTGTGCGATCGTGCACAGTGTGCTAGAAATAAGTGGTTTGTGGAATAAATGTGACTAATCTAGAAGTCAAAATATTATAGCTACTTATATATAAAAAAGGTAACATATATATAAAAAGAAAAGAAAAAGTGTGCTTCTACTTTGTAGAAATGTGAAAAATGCAACACTGTCTATAGATCACTGCACGTGCTAACAAACATATAATGTTGTAAGAAATATAATGTTGTAAGAAATATAATATTGTAAGAAATAGTGGCTAATAAGAGCTGAGATGAGAATAGAAAGTCTAAAAATAATAAGGCGTGATGTCTAAAAGAGTGTAATGTCTCTTCATCTAATATTGAATAATTGAGAATATCAGTCTTGGCAGATATCTGCTAAACATACAACTAATAGTATAATAGTTTACTCTTAACCCTTTATTGGCTAAAATGCAGAACGAGTATGATATGTCTCATATAAACATATGGATGTAGTAGAACGTATTAGAATGTAATAGTGTACAGTAATATAACAGAGCATAAAAAATGTGATAATATATGCATGTATTTTAACATGTATTACACGTGATAATTGCTGCAGCATTAAAAACGACTCCGAGCGTAAAAAATGAAAAAATATATATTATAAAAATGCAACAGTAAAAAATATAAAAATGCCAAATGGAGGGAACAAAAAGTTCTGAACAAATCCAAATGCTGAAGGCTGATCTGTAGTAGAGAATCAAGGGTAATTTGGATCCAGAGACCTAAAAGGAAACAAGAAATACAACCAGAAGTCTGCTACTAGGACAAAACTCGTAAATGGAAATGTGGTCATAGTCTTGATAAAGTCTTTTGAGAAAGCCCTTGCTGGCGAAACATGTCAAGGGGGAAACAGTAAGGGAATCCTGTGTTTTAAACAAGACAGCAATAGCCTTTACACTATTAAGACTAATTATACAATAATACCTTACAAACACATGTGGTGCAAAGCTCAGTCCTTACTATTGGCCAAATACATTCGGTTACAATCCGATTGGGATTTACAGGGAACCAATGATTATTGCTAGAATGTGCTAATAGAAACAGTATCCGGTATATGGAACAACTATTATACTTTAAAGAATTGGCAGCACAAAATCAAACATAGCACTCAGCATTTTTTAACTTTAAACCGGTAAATAGATATGCAGAATCAGATGTTAATTTAACTATAAAGACGCTGCAGTTTAACTGTAGAGACCTTTAGCCTAATATCTATTAACACGCCCAGTAGCCAAACTCAACGGGACAAAATTTGTTTTAGTCAGCTAACCTGCTATCACTATACATAACAGCCGTTGCTCAGTAGGTATTTGGCAATTTTATTTGGGTGACTGGCACTTTAATATTATTTTTTTACTTATATAGTCACGTATATAATTATAACATTAATAAATTTATAGTGCAATACCCAATAATTATCGCTAAAATGTGCTAACAGAAACAGTATCCGGTAAACGGAACAATAAAGAAAAGGAATTAATATTTCTATAGACATCAGCATACTTTGCACAATTACATTCTGGGTCCTGTTTGCAAGTTAATTAACTTTTCCCACTTCTTTTTCTCTCCTAGGTCTCAAAGGGATGTGAAACCCAAACACTATTATGCATATAGTTTTTTCTTTCCTATGACACAACGTCATTCCAATTGCTAGTGGGATATTCAACTCCTGGCCAGCAGGGGGAGGCAAAGACCACCCCAGCAAAGCTGTTAAAGTGAATGTCAATTTTGATGCTAAAGTGCCCGGTTTCGATTAAAAACAGGGGCACTTTAATTCATCAAAATTTACATTTCACTCCTGTTAAGAAAAAAAACTTACCTTTTAATTTTGACAGCCACTCCAGCTTCCTCCACCCATCGCAAAGCCTCTTCCTGGGTCTAAAATTAGGAATCCGGCTTTCTCCAATCACGTTGTTGAATCAGACACTGATTCCCCCGGGGGGGAAGCCGTGATTGGAGGATGATCTATCCATCATTTCTGATGTCAGAAATGGCTTGCAATGACGGGAGGAAGCTAGAGCTGCTGTCAAGATTAAAAGGTAAGTTTTTTTTCACAACAGGAGTGAAATGTAAATTTTGATGAATTAAAGTGCCCCTGTTTTTAATCGAATTTTTAAAAACCAGGTACTTTAGCATCAAAATTGACATTCACTTTAAGTGTAACTTCCTTTACTCATAATCCCCAGTCATTCTCTTTGTTTCTGTAGATGGAGGTTGTGCGAAGTTGGTGTCTGAAGAAATGAATCATTTTATAGATACTTTTCCCTGCAAGCAAGGATTGGGGTCTAGCTGTGTCCACGTCAATCTCTTGAGTAGGAGTAGTGGTGGCTTTTAGCAGTTAAAAGGCGGCAAGGAAGTCTTTTAACACTTTAGTATTTCTGTTCTTTTTTTTTTTACTACAGGTCCATGACAGGGAGTGCAGTGCCTGTCATACCTTAGTAGCTGCTATCTGCCCTGCAGCTTAATCCACAGGTAAGTGACTTTTCCTTCTAGGTACTGAAGTAAAGCACTTTAGAGGTTAACCCTCAGGTGGAACTTTTTTGGGACATAGTTATACTTTATTTGGTTAAGGGTACATTTTATGGGCATCTTTACTGGCTCTTGCAGCTTTACTGGCTCTTATCTGTCAAGAGGTTAATCTCTTGCGGTTAAATTTTAATGTCTGTTAATTTTGAGACATATTGTGGCTGAGCAGATATGGGGGCATGACAGTAACTCTGTTTTTACCAAGGGACAGGGAATTTGCCGCCTCCATTGCCAATTTTTTTTATTAAAGAGCAAGACTTTTTAGGGTGTGCAGAAATTAGAGAAATACTTACTCTCCTCACGCTTTATATTCCCTGGATGGCTATTTTTACGGATGGCTTATGTGCTTATTTATCATTATGGGCACTATATTTATTTCATGTGTCATGTCAAGTCATATGCCCTCTTTCTCCTATGAGGGATAGGACCGCCATTATCGCATCATTTTCGTACGTTTCTGTGTTGCGCAGCAAGACCAAAAAGATTACTTGTACAAACTTACTACCTTCCCTTTGCTGATGGCTATCGCAACAGTGAGACCGCTTCGCTGGCTTGGGTGTAGTTGGGCAGATTGAATCTCCATGTGGTTGGAGCCTGAATCTTGTCAGGTGTTTATCTATATATCTGCCATTTTGGGCGGTTCCTTTAGAGCCGCTATGCTTATTTTTCTAGGATGCGATCAACAGCTGACAGTAGGATTTTAAATCTCTTAATAGAGATTGTATGGGGTTTCTATGTAAGAGCAGTTAGGACTGCGTTTTCCCCTTCCTTACTTTTGTCTTTACATGCGCCTTCTCTGTTTATAGGGATCCGCAGACTACAGATATCTTTGTCTTTCCTGTTTGAATGGGGACTGAATCTGTTTTTTACACGGGACAAACATAAGGGCTTGACTTGTATTCAATTGACTCTACTAAACGCAATGTTAATTATGGCTGTTGTAATTTTGAATACATTATGACTCAGTTTCAAGGCGTTTTTACTTGCTGAGGTGTTCCCTTAGTATTTACTGCCATCTAGTGGCAGTCCTCTGTAAAGACATGCTCATTTTTATATTATCATGTATAAGATGCCTCCCTCATCTGAAGAGTACATGTATTTATATTGAGGGCTTCTAAATGGATCAATTCATATTTTATCCATTATAGTGTGCAGGCTAATATAATTTGTTATCTAAATAGCCTTATATCTCCAATGTTTTTTTTTGGCGGCTCAGTGGAAAATCACTGAGATACTTAATGAGAAATCAGAGTTCCAGATCTCATGGGAGCATGTCATATCCCCTATGGAAGAATGAAGATTCCTTTTCACATTTTTCACTGGAACTCAGTGTAATATTCCCTTTCATCTGGGGTGAAATTTTCAAGTCATCAATAAATCATGATTTGCAGGCTACTATATTTAATTCTCTATTTTTTTTTATATAGGAGTATAATATTAGAATATGGGAAAAAGGAGACATAGAGGCGCCAATATGGCCTAGTAACGTCTGCACAATGATAAAACGATTATAAAGTACAATTATACTCACAAAAATAGAGCACCCAAATGTGCAAATGATGCAGGCTGAATCAATTAGCAGTTGCCCAGCTGACTGTATGCCCAGAAGGGAAACACTCAGATAGAAACCAGCGAGTAGCAACCAGATTTCTTATTCCTGTGAGTGACATAAGAGGATTATTTTTTCTTATTTTGGTGAAGAGATTATTTTGAATTATGTATTCATTGATTGTTACATACTCATGTGGGTTGTATACAAATTATATGTATAATTTATGTAAAATATTTTTGTCATGAGATCATTATGTGGGAAGTTTTGTTTACATTGGTTACCATCCCAACTAATTGCCTACTGATGGTACATACAGGAGTTTATTATCAATGGTCTCTTTTACTAGAGTTGTTCATCCCTTTATATAGCAAGTGTATCATTTAATTTTTGTATAGCCTGAGGAAACAGCCTTTTTAGAGGCTGAGAAACGCGTTGCTTTGTTTTTAATAAATGTATGCTTTTTAATACACTTGCTGCTTCCATTTTGGAGTTTTCTTTTCATCATCTTTTGGACTTATTTTGTGTGGCTGATGAACGGACGCTGTCTATACCTGAGTATAGTCTGCTGGGCGACTGAGAAGTTCCAGCTTGCCTTGATTGCCCCTGGAGGTGCGCTGTTTATTGTAAGTCTGACCAGTAATTGTGAACTCTGTTTGTTTAAACTGTACTGGGCTATGGATATTGTCTTATGTCACTCACAGGAATAAGAATTCTGGTTGCTACTCGCTCGTTTCTATCTGAGTGTTTTCCTTCTGGGCATACAGTGAGCTGGATCACTGCTAACTGATTCAGCCTGCGTCATTTGCACCTTTTGGGTGCTCTATTTTTGTGAGTATAATTGTACTTCACATTGTTTTATCATTGTGCAGACATTACTAGGCCATATTGGCGCCTCTGTGTCTCCTTTTTCCCAGATTCATCATCACCAGGGACTTACCATTCTTTTGACAGAGTGCTGCCTCCCATTGGATGTTGGATTATAAGGACTTTTTTTCTCATTTTCTCATTTTTTTTATTGTGTTTGTTTTACTTATTTTTAGCTCCCGCTGTAGCTCGCATATGTGTCATATGTATTATATTTGGGTCTATTTTGTTTTTTTATTTTTGGGTTTTAGGAAGCGCCCCCTATGGGATTAGTGTTATCTTTATTTCCCATTTTTATCTTAATATTAGAATATTTCACCCATGTGAGGTGATATTTTTTCTAATACCTGTGTATTTGATTGTTTTTAATCTCCTAATAGGTTTGATTTAGGTAGAGTGGCCGAGCAGTCTAAGATGCTGGTTTAAGCCTCCAGTCTCTTTGGAGGTGTGGGTTCGGCTCCCACCGCTGCCAGTGTCCAGTTAACCTATGTGGTGTATGGACATTATTTATTTTTTCCCTATTTAGACATTATTATTATTTTGTTAATGTTAAATTTATGTAATGTTATTAAAATATAATAATGTTACACATTATTTATTTTGTTTCAGTTAACCTATGTGGTGAATAGACATTATTTATTTTTTCCCTATTTAGACATTATTATTATTTTGTTAATGTTAAATTTATGTAATGGTATTAAAATATAATAATGTTACACATTATTTATTTTGTTCCAGTTAACCTATGGGGTGAATAGACATTATTTATTTTTTTCTTCGGTTGCTGTCAACCCTAAGACGTCCTCTAAACTTAATAGAGTTTATGATTCTCCAACATCTGAGGATGTTTTTCCTGTTCCAGTCAAGATGTCTGACATTATTGCACAGGAATAGGATAAACCTAGTTTCCCCTTCCCCTGTTTTTAAAAGGATGTTTCCTGTTGCTGACTACATTCTGGCCTTATGGCGCTCTGTGCCTAAAGTAGAGGGAGCTATCTCTACTCTAACTAAAGAACTATCATTCCTATAGGATAGTTGTTCTTTTAGGGCTTCCTTAAAAAATATGTGCATCCATCAAATATTACAGTGGCAACCTGTAGCAAGTATTGCCACGGTTGCGGGAACAGCATCTTGTTGGTGCGATGCCTTGCCTGATCTGATTTCAGGAGAGACTATGGTAGAGGAGAATCAAGACGGGATCAAGCTCTTAATCTGGCTAATAACTTTATCTGTGATGCAAACTTGCGGGTAGTAGACTGGGAGCTAAGATGTCTAGCTTCTCTGTTTTAGCTCACAGAGCACTGTGGTTAAAATCTTGGTTGGCTGATGTTTCATCAAGGGTCAAGTTCTTGGCTTTACCTTATAATGGTAAGACTTTATTTGGGCCCGGTCTGGCGGAGATCTTTTTCAGAAGCAAATCTCATTCAGAGATGTTGTCTTTTCTACGTTCCCATGGGTGGAAAGTGAATCTGGAAAAGAGTTATCTAGTTCCTGCTACAAGAGTGTGTTTCCTAGGGACAATCATAGTTTCTCTGTCCATGATGATTTTCCTGACTGACATCAAAAAAATCGGAACTTCTTACCTTTCCCTCCAGTCTGCTTTTCATCCATCAGTGGCTCTATGCAAGGAGGTGATTGGTCTTATGGTGGTTCAATGGGTATCATTCCTATTGCTCGATTCCATCTGCGACCGCTGCAACTTTGTATGCTCTGACAATGGAACGGAGATCATTCAGATTTATCACAGAGGATAAATCTCGACCACTTATATATGATACTCTCTCTCGTGGTGGATTCTACAGGAAGATCTGTTTTTGGGGACTTGCTTCTTAAGACCTTCCTGGGTGATTGTGACTATATACGCCAGCCTGTTAGGCTGGGGAGCTGTTTTGGGTTCTCTGAAAGCTCAGGCACTCTGGTCTTGGGAAGAGTCTTCTCTTTCCATAAACATCTTGGAGTTGAGAGTAATCTTCAATGCCTTGACAGCTTCGCCTCAATTATCTTTAGTCTGGTTTATCGGATTCCAGACGGACAACATCTCCTCAGTGGCTTACATAAATCACCAGGGAGGAACTCGGAGTTCCTTAGCCGTGAAGGAGGTGATTTGCATTCTCCAGTGAGTGGAAGCTCACAATTGTCTCCTATCTGCCATCCACATTCCAGGAGTGGACAATTGGGAAGTGGAATTTCTGAGTAGACAGACTTTTCATCCCGAGGAGTGGGCTCTCCATCCGAAACTGTTCTCCAGGATAACCCTCAGGTCTTCCGGAGTTGGATCTGATGGCGTCTCGTCAAATTGCCAAGCTTCCAAAGTAGGGATCACAGTCAAGAGATCCTCAGACCGCCCTGATAGATGCTGGCAGTTCCTTGGGATTTCAGGCTAGCATACCGGTTTCCTCCATTTGCTCTCCTTCCATGAGTCATTGCTTGTTTCAAGCAGGAGAGAACGTCTGGGATTCTAATAGCTCCTGCCTGGCCTCGCAGGATCTGGTTTGAGGATCTGGGGAAGAGGTCTTCTTTTCCACCTTGGAGGTTACCTCTGAAGAATGACTTTCTAATTCAGGATCCATTCCTCAATCCAAATCTAGATTATTTGAAGCTGACTGCTTGGAGATTGAACGCTTAGTTCTTAAAATGTTTGCATGTTGTTGAAATTTTAAAATTGGTATATTGCATGGTTTTTGTTTCTCCTTGCTTTTTCTTCGGCTCGGGGAGTTTGTGAGCTTTCAGCTCTGCAGTGTGATTCCCTGTACTTTATTTTTCATGCAGATAAGGCGGTCCTTCGTTCTAAATTTGGGTTTCTTCCTAAGGTGGTGTCGGATCGAAACATTAATCAGGAAATTGTTGTTCCTACTTTTTGTCCTAATCCTTCTTCTCATAAGGAACGTCTTTTGCATTACTTGGATGTTGTGCATGCTCTAAAAAATTTTTACTTACAACCTACTAAGGATTTTCAGCAATCTTCTGCCCTGTTTGTTGTTTTCTCTGGAAAGCATAAGGGTCAGAAGGACATTTCTACTTCTCTTTCCCTCTGGTTAAGAATTATGATTCGTTTTGCTTATGAGGCTGCTGAACAGCAGTCTCCTGGGAGAATCACAGCTCATTTCACCTGGGCTGTCTCCTCTTCTTGGGCTTTCAAAAATGAAGCTTATTTGGCTCAGATTTGCAAGGCGGCAACATGGTCCTCTTTGCAAACTTTTTCCAAATTTTATAAATTTTTATACTTTGCCTCGGCTGAGGCCTCTTTTGGGAGAAAGGTTATTCAAGTGGTGGTGCCTTCTGTTTAGGTCCTCCTGCCTTGTTCTCCCTCCCTGTTCATTCCGTGTCCTCTAGCTTGGGTATTGGTTCCCACTAGTAATTAGAATTAGGTTGTAAACTCTCCATGTCATAGGAAAGAAAACAACAGTTATGCTTACCTGATAAATTTATTTATTTCTGGACATGGAGAGTACACGACCCTGCCCTCTTTTTCATTATAATTTGGCAGGTTTTTTTTGTAAACCTCAGGCACCTTTTCACCCTTGTGTGTGTTCTTTTTCCACTTTGGCTGAATGACTGGGGATTATGGGTAAGGGAAGTTACACTTAACAGCTTTGCTGGGATGCTCTTTGCCTCCTCCTGCTGGCCAGGAGCTGAAAATCCCACTAGTAATTGGAATGACGTTGTGGACTCTCCAAGTCCGGAAAGAAAGAAATTTATCAGGTAAGTATAATTTTTTTTTATTTTTTTTTAAATCCGAATATAAGAATAAGTGGAAGCTGTATTTAAATTCATGTTCACGTAAATGTTTTTAAAAGAAAAAATATTTTTTTTCTTAATTAATCCAATTGTCTTTCACCTACTGCACTAGAGTTAGGGAAGGTTCCAATGGTAAACAATAGTAAAAAAAAAAAAAAGCCACCATCAGAATGTTTTTTTCTATAGCATGCACGATAATCATATTTTTCACAGCATTGTAACTTCATACCCACTGGAAGCTACTGTGAGAGAGGTCCGTGATGATGGAGGGACAAAAGACAGACATGAACGATAGCACAGCTCAGTCATGCTTATTCCTAGAGGAAAACAGATTAACATGCTCTGCTTACGAAAGGCTACAATTAAAGGGCCATAGTAGTCGAAAAATGACACTCATATCTGAGTCATGCAATAGATCAGCAACAGGTTCCGTTTGGGACCCGCAGTGCTCCGCAGGTCCTAAGCGTCATTTATACTGTGTGTTTTACCCCTTTGCAGGGCTTAAACACAGAGTAGCGTAGGGTCGATAGTCTTAAAAATGACATGCTCTTATGAAATAGAGAATACAATTTTTCGACCTCTTTAGTAGGTAGATTCTATTGATCCTATGAAGACAACACACTATTATGTTTTAGAATCTGAGACTTCATACAGTTTTCACTTTTATTGAATTTAGTGTAAGACTATTCCTCCCTGATGTTTAAAAAAAAAAAGATTCAGAAATGTATTGCTGTAAATAGACTTATTGCATGAGCTCCAAGTATTATTTAAAATATGCATTTAAAGGATTTAT
Source organism: Bombina bombina (assembly GCF_027579735.1). Lineage (NCBI taxonomy): Eukaryota > Metazoa > Chordata > Amphibia > Anura > Bombinatoridae > Bombina > Bombina bombina. The sequence continues at coordinate 642,301,361 of NC_069500.1, read as the reverse complement.
TAAAATGTATTTTTAAATATTGTATCTGTTTTTGTGTCTTTATAATTCTGTCTCTCGCTATATGTTTTCCTATAAAAGGAGCATAAAGCTAAACATTCTTCTTTTCTTATTTTGATCGTATAAAAAAATATCTAATTTATTTATTTTCTAGGTATTCTTTGCTAAAGTGCATACCTGGGTATGTATTGTGCACATGCCTGGAACAATATATGGCAGCAGTTTTGCAACAATGCTTTGACAATTTTAGCAATATTTTGCAAACACTGTTACCATCTATTACTTAAATGTGTTAAAAGCAGTCTTGCAAAAACTGCAACCATATAATGCTCCAGGCACATTTATGCTACCAACCTAGGTATTCTTTTCAATAAAGGATTCCAAAAGAGCAAAGAAATTTTGAAAATAGAAGTGCATTGTATACTCTATCAGAATCTTGGGGGAAAATGGAATTTAATGTCTTTAAATTCTAAATTCAGTGTTGAATAAATAGAACAATGCTGTCATCTAGTGGTTGAAATAACTGAGTAATGTTGGATCAGATTCCATTTCAGTACATTTCACTTTAATCAATTGTACAAATAAGTGGTGTTAAATATTTCAACTGGAAAAATATTTGCTCAACTAAATAGTTAATAAATAAAATAAATAAATAAAATAGAAACATATATTTTGACACTAGACAAGAACCAGAAGGAACAATCACATTAATAAACATATAAACTCCTATATTAAATTGTATCTATAATGGTGGGACAAATTAAGGATAACATAACAATTGACTGGAGAGCTCTGTTGTATTAAATTAGGCTTCTTGTTCCTGTGTTCAGACCATTAATAAGAAAAGGTAGTGATAACCTAGTGTATGTGTGTGTGTGTGTTTCTTATATCCCAAGGCATAAGTTAATGTGTCCCCTCTGTTGTTTAGAGGGACAGTCTACACCAGAATTATTATTTTTTTAAAGACAGATAATCCCTTTATTACCTATTCCCTAGTTTTGCATAACCAACACAGTTATATAAATACACCTTTTACCTCTGTGATTACCTTGTATCTAACCCTCTGCAAACTGCCCCCTTATTTCAGTTCTTTTGACAGACTAGCATTTTATCTGTAGAGAAAGAAGAACAGAGGTGCCATCATGGCCTAGTACCACCAGGTGAGGAGAGCCTGTAGTTTTATTGCCTGATGAAACAGCCCACAGGAGGCTGAGAAACGTGTCGCATTTTAAATAAAGTATTTTTTATTATACCCTTGCTATTGTGGTGTATACTGCTGGGTATTTTTGAACAATTTTTGTGGTTGCTGCTGTCCTGCTCTGGAGCTAACAGTCTACTGGGCGGCTGTGAGGTCCCAGATTGCTGGTATTGCACCTGGAGGTGGATTTTATCTTGTAAGTGCATCCTTATAGCATTATACTGCTATGGTGCAAACGTTACTGGGCTATGTTTGTATGCTTCTCTTGCTCATATAGGTATCAAACTACAGGCTCTCCTAAGGATTATTGATTGGATTTCTGCTGGGGGATAACAGTGAGCTGGACCGCTGTGAAGTTCCAGTCCGCTTCATTAGCACCGCTGGGTGCGCTCCATTTGTGAGTAGATTATTTTACCTGCACTTGTTTATACTTGCTCTGGTGGTACTAGGCCATGGTGGCGCCTCTGTTCTTCTTTCTCTACAGATAACGATATACCAGGATGACCGTCCTTTGACAGAGAGCTGCCTCATCTATCTGGACTTCTTTTTTTATATATTGGTTTTATGGACAATTCTTGCATGTATTTTATATATATATATATATATATGTTAATAACTACTAATTGTTTGTTTTAGTGATTTTGGTTTTGTAGTGATTAGGAGGCGCCCCCTAAGGGTGTGGTATACGGCTATGTACACCACACTCTACATTTTTTTAGACATGCATTTTAGCTAATCAGTACTGGCTCATAGGAACTCCACGTGTGTGAGCACAGTGTTATCTATATGACACTTATGAACTAACACCCTCTAGTGGTGAAAAACTGTCAAAATGCCCTGAGAGAAGAGGTAGCCTTCAAGGGCTTAGAAATTAGCATATGAACCTCCTAGGTTTAGCTTTCAACTAAGAATACCAAGAGAACAAAGCAAAATTGGTGATAAAAGTAAATTGGAAAATTGTTTATAATTACATGCCCTATCTGAATCATGAAATTTTATTTTGGACTAGACTGTCCCTTTAATGTAATTATCCCATAGTGTGGACATTTCAGAATTAATGTCCATTTTGTCATTCTTCAAGTTGTAAAATTTCTCTAGTTTCAAGAACTCAAACTCTCATGGTCCACATTGATAAGTTTGGGACCTCTCTTATCTTCCAATTCTTTGCTATTAAAAATGTAATGCTATTTGTGATAATAAAGAATAATTATAGATGTGGTTTGTACTCTATTTTCGGGGGTTTATTTATTAACCAGATTAGTGGCTCTAGTGGAAATTGTAACTCTAATATCTTTTTAATCTTTGTTATAAAGTTTATCTAAAAATATTGAATAGAGGAGAACCACCACTAAATGTTAGCCATACCTCTTCCCACATGGCCCCAGCGCTAACAAGTATTGCTCGTTTTAGGAAATAGATGATGCAGTCTGCGGGGAGTGAGGTACCACCTATGTAATATTTTTATATTAAGTTCTAATATGTTCAAGGATATAAAAGTTTTTAGTGTGGACTGAAAGATCTGTGTGCATGTTTGTACTAAATCTTCTTCCCAGCTCTCTATGTACATTTTGGGTATATCCTGGTTGGGTTTGAGTTAGAAATTTATAAATAAGTGAAATTGTATGTCTTGGTGGGGGGTTCTAGTGCTCAGGTGTTCAAAGTTGGTTAGGTGTCGCCATATTTATATATTGGGGTTGTCTGGTAAGGAAATTATGGACTCTAGGAGGATATGTGAACTATTGTTTAAAGCAGTCCAGTCCTTGGTTTAATAAGGTTGGCCTGCTGTTTAATTTGTTTGTTTTCAATAAGAAGATATATAGATAGGTCATTGAAATCTGGGGGGGGGGGGGGCGCGAAGTGGACTAACAGTACTCTAGGGCCAAGTTCCAATTCTCCATTTTTCACCAATGAAGTAAGTGGTGATGGTCTGGATGAAATAAAGGGGAATTGTATGAGGGCTTTGTCCCAAACTCCAAGGGTTTCTATGAGTATTGGATTTTATGCAAGTGTAGTAATGGTTTTCTTTTTGAATGCCCAGCAAAGGGTGCTAATATGTGAGGTCAGCACTCAGCAGCATGTCTTGTTCTATAGTGACCCATATTTTGTGGCGAGTCTGGGTGTACCAATCTAAAATTCGCTCCTAAAGATTGCAGATCTATAAAATTTAAGGTTAGGCATTCCAAGGCGTCCCTGGAGTTTAGGAGTCATCATTATATTTTTATTTATTCTGGGATGTTTTTTATTCTAGGTAAAATCACTAAAGGCCTTTTGTAGAGCGTCAAGGTAATTCTCAGGGATAGGGATTGGTAAGATTTGTAGTAAATATAGTATTCGTGGGAATACATTCATTTTGATTATGTTGATCCGGCCGAGCCAGGATACCTTTTTTATTTTTCCAATTCGATAAATCATTTGTTATTTTCTCTTGTAAGGTGTATCCAGTCCACGGATCATCCATTACTTGTGGGGATATTCTCATTCACAACAGGAAGTTGCAAGAGGACACCCACAGCAGAGCTGTCTTTATAGCTCCTCCCCTAACTGCCATATCCAGTCATTCTCTTGCAACTCTCAACAAGCATTAAGGTAGTAAGAGAAAAGTGGTGAAATGTAGCTGTTATTTTACTTCAATCAAAAGTTTATTATTTTTAAATGGTACCGGAGTTGTACTATTTTGTTCCAGGCAGAAAAATAGAAGAATCTGCCTGTGATTTCTATGATCTTAGCAGGTTGAAACTAAGATCCATTGCTGTTCTCACACATGACTGAAGAGAGAGATAACTTCAGCGGGGGAATGGCGTGCAGGTTATCCTGCTATGAGGTATGTGCAGTTAAAATTTTTCTAGAAGATGTGAATGCTAGAAAATGCTGCTGATACCAAATGTATGTAAGGTAAGCCTGAATACAGTGATTTAATAGCGACTGGTATCATGCTTACTTTCTGAGGTAATACTCTTTTATATTTACAATGTAAAACGTTTGCTGGCATGTTTAAACGTTTTTATATATACTTTGATGATAAAACTTTATTGGGGCCTAGTTTTTTTTCCACATGGCTGGCTTAAATTTGCCTAGAAACAGTTTCCTGAGACTTTCCACTGTGTTACTATGAGTGGGAGGGGCCTAATTTAGCGCTTTTTTGCGCAGTAAATTTTACAGACTGAGACATCCAGCTTCATCCAGGAGTCCCCTGAATGCTATAGGACATCTCTAAAGGGCTCTTAGGCTTTCCAAAGTCATTTGTTGGGGAAGGTAGGCCCACAGCAAGGCTGTGGCAGTTTGGTGTGACTGTTAAAAAACGTCTATCGTTTTTTTGATCCGTTTTTTGAACTAAGGGGTTAATCATCCATTTGCAAGTGGGTGCAATGCTCTGTTAGCCTATTATACACACTGTAAAAATTTTGTTTGATTTACTGCCTTTTTTCACTGTTTTTCAAATTCTGACAAAATTTGTTTCTCTTAAAGGCACAGTACCGTTTCTTATATTTGTTTGTTAACTTGATTTAAAGTGTTTTCCAAGCTTGCTAGTCTCATTGCTGGTCTGTACAAACATGTCTGACATAGAGGAAACTCTCTTGTTCATTATGTTTAAAAGCCATTGTTGAACCCCCTCTTAGCATGTGTACCAAATGTACTGATTTCACTTTAAGCAATAAAGATCATATTCTGTCTTTAAAAAATTTATCACCAGAAGAATCTGACGAGGGGGAAGTTATGCCTACTAACTCTCCCCACGTGTCAGATCCTTTGACTCCCACTCAAGGGACTCACGCTCAAATGGCGCCAAGTACATCTAGGGCGCCCATAGCGTTTACTTTACAAGACATGGCGGCAGTCATGGATAATACACTGTCAGCGGTATTAGCCAGACTACCTGAATTTAGAGGAAAGCGAGATAGCTCTGGAGTTAGACGAAATACAGAGCATACTGACGCTTTAAGAGCTATGTCTGATACTGCCTCACAATATGCAGAAGCTGAAGAAGGAGAGCTTTGTTCTGTGGGTGATGTTTCTGACTCAGGGAAGATGATGCAACTTGATTCTGATATCTCTACATTTAAATTTAAGCTTGAACACCTCCGCGTGTTACTCAGGGAGGTTTTAGCTGCTCTGAATGACTGTGATACAATTGCAGTGCCAGAGAAATTGTGTAGACTGGATAAATACTATGCAGTGCCGGTGTGCACTGATGTTTTTCCAATACCTAAAAGGTTTACAGACATTATTACTAAGGAATGGGATAGACCAGGTGTGCCGTTCTCTCTCCCTCCTATTTTTAGAAAAATGTTTCCAATAGACGCCACCACACGGGACTTATGGCAGACAGTTCCTAAGGTGGAGAGAGCAGTTTCTACTCTAGCAAAGCGTACTACTATCCCTGTCGAGGACAGTTGTGCTTTCTTAGATCCAATGGATAAAAAGTTAGAGGGTTACCTTAAGAAAATGTTTATTCAACAAGGTTTTATCCTACAGCCCCTTGCATGCATTGCTCCTGTCACTGCTGCGGCGTTCTGGTTTGAGTCTCTGGAAGAGGCCTTACAGGTAGCAACTCCATTGGATGACATGCTTGACAAGCTTAGAGCACGGGACAAGCTTAGAGCACTTAAGCTAGCCAATTCCTTTGTTTCTGATGCCATTGTTCATTTGACTAAACTAACGGCTAAGAATTCTGGTTTTGCTATCCAGGCGCGCAGAGCGCTATGGCTTAAATCATGGTCAGCTGACGTTACTTCAAAGTCTAAGCTGCTTAACATTCCCTTCAAGGGGCAGACCCTATTCGTGCCTGGTTTGAAGGAGATTATTGCTGATATCACTGGAGGAAAAGGTCATGCCCTTCCTCAGGATAGGTCCAAATCAAGGGCCAAACAGTCTAATTTTCGTGCCTTTCTAAACTTCAAGGCAAGTGCGGCATCAACTTCCTCTAATGCAAAACAAGAGGGAACTTTTGCTCAGTACAAGACGGTCTGGAGACCTAACCAGACCTGGAACAAGGGTAAGCAGGCCAAAAAGCCTGCGGCTGCCTCTAAGACAGCATGAAGGAACGGCCCCCTATCCGGTAACGGATCTAGTAGGGGGCAGACTTTCGCTCTCCGCCCAGGCGTGGGCAAGAGATGTCCAGGATCCCTGGGCGTTGGAAATTATATCCCAGGTATATCTTCTGGACTTCAAGGCTTACCCCCCAAAAGGGAGATTTCACCTTTCACAATTATCTGCAAACCAGATAAAGAGAGAGGCATTCTTACACTGTGTACAAGACCTCCTAGTTATGGGAGTGATCCATCCAGTTCCAAAGGAGGAATAAGGACAGGGATTTTACTCAAATCTGTTTGTGGTTCCCAAAAAAGAGGGAACCTTCAGACCAATTTTGGATCTAAAGATCTTAACCAAATTCCTCAGAGTTCCATCATTCAAGATGGAGACTATTCGTACCATCCTACCTATGATCCAGGAGGGTCAATACATGACTACAGTGGATTTAAAGGATGCTTATCTTCACATTCCGATACACAAAGATCATCATCGGTTTCTCAGGTTTGCCTTCCTAGACAGGCATTACCAGTTTGTAGCTCTTCCCTTTGGGTTAGCTACAGCCCCAAGAATTTTTACGAAGGTTCTGGGGTCGCTTCTGGCATTCCTAAGGCCTCGGGGCATAGCAGTGGCCCCTTATTTAGACGACATCCTGATTCAGGTGTCAAACTTCCAAATTGCCAAGTCTCATACGGACATAGTGTTGGCATTTCTGAGGTCGCATGGGTGGAAGGTGAACGAGGAAAAGAGTTCTCTATCCCCCCTCACAAGAGTTTCCTTCCTAGGGACTCTGATAGATTCTGTAGAAATGAAAATTTACCTGACGGAGTCCAGGTTATCAAAACTTCTAAATTCCTGCCGTGTTCTTTATTCCATTCCTCGCCCTTTGGTGGCTCAGTGCATGGAAGTAATCGGCTTAATGGTAGCAGCAATGGACATAGTGCCGTTTGCACGCCTACATCTCAAATCGCTGCAACTATGCATGCTCAGTCAGTGGAACGGGGATTACACAGATTTGTCCCCTCTACTAAATCTGGATCAAGAGACCAGGGATTCTCTTCTCTGGTGGCTATATCGGGTCCATCTGTCCAAAGGTATGACCTTTCGCAGGCCAAATTGGACAATTGTAACGACAGATGCCAGCCTTCTAGGTTGGGGTGCAGTCTGGAACTCCCTGAAGGCTCAGGGATCATGGACTCAGGAGGAGTCACTCCTTCCAATAAACATTCTATAACTAAGAGAATTCAATGCTCTTCAGGCTTGGCCTCAGCTAGCGACAATGAGGTTCATCAGATTTGTCTGACAACATCACGACTGTGGCTTACATCAACCATCAAGGGGGAACAAGGAGTTCCCTAGCGATGTTAGAAGTTTCAAAGATTATTCGCTGGGCAGAGATTCACTCTTGCCACCTATCAGCTATCCATATCCCAGGTGTAGAGAACTGGGCTAAGAATTCTGGTTTTGCTATCCAGGCGCGCAGAGCGCTATGGCTTAAATCATGGTCAGCTGACGTTACTTCAAAGTCTAAGCTGCTTAACATTCCCTTCAAGGGGCAGACCCTATTCGGGCCTGGTTTGAAGGAGATTATTGCTGATATCACTGGAGGAAAAGGTCATGCCCTTCCTCAGGATAGGTCCAAATCAAGGGCCAAACAGTCTAATTTTCGTGCCTTTCTAAACTTCAAGGCAAGTGCGGCATCAACTTCCTCTAATGCAAAACAAGAGGGAACTTTTGCTCAGTCCAAGATGGTCTGGAGACCTAACCAGACCTGGAACAAGGGTAAGCAGGCCAAAAAGCCTGCGGCTGCCTCTAAGACAGCATGAAGGAACGGCCCCCTATCCGGTAACGGATCTAGTAGGGGGCAGACTTTCACTCTTCGCCCAGGCGTGGGCAAGAGATGTCCAGGATCCCTGGGCGTTGGAAATTATATCCCAGGTATATCTTCTGGACTTCAAGGCTTACCCCCCAAAAGGGAGATTTCACCTTTCACAATTATCTGCAAACCAGATAAAGAGAGAGGCATTCTTACACTGTGTACAAGACCTCCTAGTTATGGGAGTGATCCATCCAGTTCCAAAGGAGGAACAAGGACAGGGATTTTACTCAAATCTGTTTGTGGTTCCCAAAAAAGAGGGAACCTTCAGACCAATTTTGGATCTAAAGATCTTAAACAAATTCCTCAGAGTTCCATCATTCAAGATGGAGACTATTCGTACCATCCTACCTATGATCCAGGAGGGTCAATACATGACTACAGTGGATTTAAAGGATGCTTATCTTCACATTCCAATACACAAAGATCATCATCGGTTTCTCAGGTTTGCCTTCCTAGACAGGCATTACCAGTTTGTAGCTCTTCCCTTTTGGGTTAGCTACAGCCCCAAGAATTTTTACGAAGGTTCTGGGGTCGCTTCTGGCAGTCCTAAGGCCGCGGGGCATAGCAGTGGCCCCTTAGTTAGACGACATCCTGATTCAGGCGTCAAACTTCCAAATTGCCAAGTCTCATACGGACATAGTGTTGGCATTTCTGAGGTCACATGGGTGGAAGGTGAACGAGGAAAAGAGTTCTCTATCCCCCCTCATAAGAGTTTCCTTCCTAGGGACTCGGATAGATTCTGTAGAAATGAAAATTTACCTGACGGAGTCCAGGTTATCAAAACTTCTAAATTCCTGCCGTGTTCTTTATTCCATTCCTCGCCCTTTGGTGGCTCAGTGCATGGAAGTAATCGGCTTAATGGTAGCAGCAATGGACATAGTGCCGTTTGCACGCCTACATCTCAGACCGCTGCAACTATGCATGCTCAGTCAGTGGAACGGGAATTACACAAATTTGTCCCCTCTACTAAATCTGGATCAAGAGACCAGGGATTCTCTTCTCTGGTGTCTATCTCGGGTCCATCTGTCCAAAGGTATGACCTTTCGCATGCCAGATTGGACAATTGTAATGACAGATGCCAGCCTTCTAGGTTGGGGTGCAGTCTGGAACTCCCTGAAGGCTCAGGGATCGTGGACTCAGGAGGAGTCACTCCTTCCAATAAACATTCTGGAACTAAGAGAATTCAATGCTCTTCAGGCTTGGCCTCAGCTAGCGACAATGAGGTTCATCAGATTTGTCTGACAACATCACGACTGTGGCTTACATCAACCATCAAGGGGGAACAAGGAGTTCCCTAGCAATGTTAGAAGTCTCAAAGATTATTCGCTGTGCAGAGATTCACTCTTGCCACCTATCAGCTATCCATATCCCAGGTGTAGAGAACTGGGAGGCGGATTTTCTAAGTCAACAGACTTTTCATCCGGGGGAGTGGGAACTCCATCCGGAGGTGTTTGCACAATTGGTTCATCATTGGGGCAAACCCGAACTGGATCTCATGGCATCTCGCCAGAACGCCAAGCTTCCTTGTTACGGATCCAGGTCCAGGGACCCAAAGGCAACGCTGATAGATGCTCTAGCAGCGCCTTGGTCCTTCAACCTGGCTTATGTGTTTCCACCGTTTCCTCTGCTCCCTCGTCTGATTGCCAAGATCAAGCAGGAGAGAGCATCAGTGATTTTGATAGTGCCTGCGTGGCCACGCAGGACTTGGTATGCAGATCTGGTGGACATGTCATCCTTTCCACCATGGACTCTGCCGCTGAGACAGGACCTTCTACTTCAAGGTCCTTTCAACCATCCAAATCTAATTTCTCTGAGGCTGACTGCCTGGAGATTGAACGCTTGATTTTATCAAAGCGTGGTTTCTCCGAGTCAGTCATTGATACCTTAATTCAGGCACGAAAGCCTGTCACCAGGAAAATGTATCATAAGATATGGCGTAAATATCTTTATTGGTGTGAATCCAAGGGCTACTCATGGAGTAAGGTCAGGATTCCCAGGATATTATCTTTTCTCCAAGAAGGATTGGAGAAAGGATTGTCAGCTAGTTCCTTAAAGGGACAGATTTCTGCGCTATCTATTCTTTTGCACAAGCGTCTGGCGGATGTCCCAGACGTTCAGGCATTTTGTCAGGCTTTAGTTAGAATCAAGCCTGTGTTTAAACCTGTTGCTCCACCTTGGAGCTGAAATTTTTTTCTTAAAGTTCTTCAGGGGGTTCCGTTTGAACCTCTTCATTCCATAGATATCAAACTTTTATCTTGGAAAGTTCTTTTTTTGGTAGCTATTTCCTCGGCTCGTAGAGTTCCAAGTTATCTGCCTTACAATGTGATTCTCCTTATCTGATCTTCCATGCAGATAAGGTAGTTCTGCGTACCAAACCTGGGTTTTTACCTAAGGTGGTATCTAATAAGAATATCAATCAAGAGATTGTTGTTCCGTCTTTGTGTCCTAATCCTTCTTCAAAGAAGGAACGGCTATTGCACAATCTGGACGTGGTTCGTGCTTTAAAGTTTTACTTACAAGCTACTAAAGATTTTCGTCGAACATCTGCTTTGTTTGTTGTCTACTCTGGACAGAGGAGAGGTCAAAAGGCTTCGGCAACCTCTCTTTCCTTTTGGCTAAGAAGAATAATCCGCTTAGCCTATGAGACTGCTGGCCAACAGCCTCCAGAAAGGATTACAGCTCATTCTACTAGAGCTGTGGCTTCCACATGGGCCTTTAAAAATGAGGCTTCTGTTGAACAGATTTGCAAGGCGGCGACTTGGTCTTCGCTTCATACTTTTTCAAAATTCTACAAATTTGATACTTTTGCTTCTTCAGAGGCTATTTTTGGGAGAAAGGTTTTACAGGCAGTGGTACCTTCCGTTTAAGTACCTGCCTTGTCCCTCCCTTCATCCGTGTACTTTAGCTTTGGTATTGGTATCCCACAAGTAATGGATGATCCGTGGACTGGATACACCTTACAAGAGAAAACATAATTTATGCTTACCTGATAAATTTATTTCTCTTGTGGTGTATCCAGTCCACGGCCCGCCCTGTCATTTTAAGGCAGGTATTTTTAAATTTTAAACTACAGTCACCACTGTACCCTATGGTTTCTCCTTTCTCTGCTTGTTTTCGGTCGAATGACTGGATATGGCAGTTAGGGGAGTAGCTATATAGACAGCTCTGCTGTGGGTATCCTCTTGCAACTTCCTGTTGGGAATGAGAATATCCCCACAAGTAATGGATGATCCATGGACTGGATACACCACAAGAGAAATAAATTTATCAGGTAAGCATAAATTATGTTTTTTCTTTTTAGAGGTATGTAGTTAAGTCGGAATATTGAGTCCAGGATTGTGAATTCCTAGGTAATTTATAAAGATGATGGGCACCAGGTAGAAGGAGTTACTTTTTTAACCTTATTCAAATTTTCGGTGTTAAAGGATTACTTTCTGTTATAATTTTTAAGCTAAACAACTAACATATTAAAGTTAATAAACATTAATTAAAACCTACTGACCTATATTTTCTCCAAAACGAAGTTTCATAACGTTCTAAAAGTTATATCTTTTCGCCCATGATGTCATGTTATCCTGCCCACTATTTTCAGCACTGCATGTTCAAAATACTTAAACCAATATCTTTGTGTTTAAAGCGCCATTTTGAAACCTAGGTATTGTAAACGGATTGGTACAGAGCAAAGGATACCCACGGAGTGGGTTTGGAAAACAATTAAATTTGCAGACAAGATTTCTGATATACGGTAGAGATATGTTAATGAAATGCTATTGATAAAAAGTGTATTTGGGGTAGTTGGTTAGTAACAGGCATAGAAAATATTTACTTACAGTGGCCCTTTAAGTGTTGCGTTTAGATTTTCTGACAAAGAAAGCTTTATTAGAAAATTAGAGTATGTATGGAAGGATTGAAGTTCTTTAATAAGGGTTGGTATTGCTTTTTCCACATTCGTTAGTGTGAACAGAACATTGTCTGCATACAAAGATATGGTGTATCAATGTTTCCCTATTTTAATTCCTTCAATGTTAAGGTTTTGATATTTATTGCTAGAGTCTCAATTATGCAAGCAAACGGGATTGAGACAAGGGGCATCCCTGCCTAATACCGTTTGTAATGGCAAAAGGGTCTGAAAGAATACCATATATGGCAAAAGGGTCTGAAAGAATACCAAGGAGGATTTTTGCGCTGTGTTGGGTATATAGCGTGAAGATGCATTGTATTATTAAGTCTCCAAATCCCATATGAATTAGGGTGCTTAGTAGAAAGTCCCAGGCAACACGGTCAAATGCCTTTTCGGCATCTGTAGACAGAAGAACCAGCGGTACCCTCTGTTCTTGTGCATAGTATATTAGATTTATGGCCCTGACCGTGTTGTCTTTCACCTTCTGTCTCGATATGAAACCTACTTGATCTGGGGAGATATTCTCTGGTAATATTAGGTTTAATCTGTTTGCCAGAATGTTTGCATACATTTTAACGTCTGAGTTCAATAGTGATATGGGCAAATAGAGGGGTTATATGGAGCTTTACCTGGTTTTGGAATTACTATGATATGGGCTTCTAGCGTGGTTTTAGAGAAGGCATGTGTTTCGTCTTTGGTATTGAAGTATGACAATAAATGGGGCAGTTGTACATCCTTACATTTAGTAAAATAGGTGTATGTAAATCCATCAGGGCCAGGTGATTTCCCTGTCGGTAAAGCTATAATAACTTTTTGTAGTTATTCTAAAGTTATGGGTTCTTCCAAATGTATCCTTTTTGTTCTTGTAAAAGTTAGGGCATTTTTAGTTTAGAAAGGAAGAGGTCAATGTTTTCTTGGTGGTGATCGATAGAGGGATGGTGGGCTAGTTTAGATGTGTGTAGTTTATAAAGCTCATTGTAATAAGATGTGAATCTTAGCTGTTAAATGGACTGTTTGATGTACTTGACTGTGTTTGTCTTTAATATAAAGAATGTAAGTTGATTTAATTTTTTTCTTGAGATATCTAGCAAAGCAGCGACCTGGTTTATTATGGGTTTCATGTGCTTGTTGTTGAAGGAATAATATTTGTCTTCTATAATCTTTATTACAGAAGTAAGTTTGAGATGTTTATTAGATAGTGTTTCTAAGAGTTGTGTATCATTTGGATTGAGTTTATGTTGGTACTCTGTATGCTCTATGTCTCTGATAATTGTAGTCATTTCTCCTCTAAGTTTGTTTAGGTTTGCTTTGTGGGGCTATTAATTCTCCTCTTATAACGCATTTACGTTCCTCCCAGTTGGTTTGTGGGGAGATTTCTGTTTCTTTGTTGATTTGAAAGTATTCTGTGATGCTTTTAGTAAGTTTAAACTGTATTTCTGGGTCAGCAAGCAGACTATCATCAAGTCTCCAAATATAGTTTCTTATAGGTTTGGTAGGCCACGCAAAGAGCTTGAAAAAGGCCAGTTACGGCTGAAATGTGTTGCTCTATACTTGTTGCTTTGGTCCCATTCGGGCATCCGTAGTCCTAGAGGTGCAGAGAAGGCTAGAATCATTAGCAGTTCGGTTTATCAAAAACACGCCAAGGAGCGCTTTTTTAAAAAGAGCAAGCACAACAGACATTTCGGACAAGCCTCATTGCTAACGGGACTATTACCTAAGAAAGTTATGAACCAACTCCAGGTATAAGTAAGACTTAAACACCTTTTCTTTGGTTCTTGCGTATCTTTTGATTTGGGATTTCCTTTTTTCCAGCTTCTTACCGAAAACCGATTAAGGTTAACTCGCTGGATTCAGAATCCCCAATTCTGATATGGACTTTTAACCTGTATTTTATTACTTATGTTTGTTATATGTTTTTAGCTATTTTTAACTGGATGCTGAACTTTAACAAGTGTCTGTTTTATTGTTGCGTATATGTTTCAAATGAAATGCATTATTGTTTTTACATTTACATTCTGTAAGGCCACGCAAAGGCACAATGTACCAGAGCATGATCAGACTAGGAAACAGGAGATATACACACCCCTGTAATATCTGTAAATATATAGTCAATTCTTGTATAGATTTTATGGGGATAAGAATAAAAAGTGTAATCTTTTGGTGCCGGATGTAATGTTCTCCATATCTCCTCTACAGCTATTTGTTTCAACAAAGAGTTAGTTTTATTTGTCACAGATGTTGGAGTAGAAGAGTGTCTGGATGAGCAGTCTAAGTCAGGATGTACTTGTATATTGAAGTCCCCTCTTATAATAAGTGTGCTTTTCTGGTGTTCTAATATAACATTAGTTATCTTTTTAAGAAATAAATGCTGTTTCGACTGAGGGGCGTATAGGGACAGAATTGTGACTGGGCAACCATATAATAAGCCCATGACTAATATATCTCCCTTTTCTGTCTCAAATAACTTTAAGTTCTTGGAAGGGGGTCCCCACTTTATTATTCCTACTCCTTGAATTTTTTGTTTGGGGTGTGATGCATTGTAGCAAGTGCTGAATTGAAATTGAAAGGTTTTGGGTTCCCTACCTTTTAAGAATCGGGTCTCTTGAAGGAAACCAATGTCTCTTATGTCTTTTGACATCAGTTAAAGCTATAGTTTGTTTCCTATGGGATTTGAGTCCTTTGGAATTCATTTTTAGGATTCGTATTGAGTAATTAAGTTTGTAGGTGTTCGTGTCTGTAGTCACAAGGTAATAGTAATATAGTATGGTAAGCCGGATCTGGGAATGATAATATAAAAGCTAAGCTCTTGATGATCGGAACAATGAAACAGAAACATACTCCTGTCTGTAATTTGAACATATAACAATAGCAAACAAAGTAGCAAAAACTTGGACAATTCTCTTTTCAATAGTCTAAGTTAAATCAACAACGGGGGGGGGTAACTTTCTCCCTCCATCTCTGAAAAAGTCATATGCTAACCTTTTTTGGGGCATATTATATTACTTGGACTATATATTTTCTTTAAGATATCCTAAAGTGAGGAAAGGGACATAGGGAAAAGATAACGTTTGCACTTGTGTAACTAATAAAACACGGAAACATCAACATGTAAATTCTGAGCATACAACGACCAAAGTGTTGCAGCTAAAAGAATATTTGGCATAACAAAACAATATTGTAGAATTAATAATTCTGAACTAGGTAAATAAGAGGCATTAGAGTTCTAAAGTCTGTGCCTAGGTAAGATCTCTAAGGATTTGTGATCCAGAGTAAGTAGAAGTTCTGACCTGTGTCTCTGAAACAATTTATCTCCTTAAGTGAAGGGGTAAAGGGGTGATAGAGACAGATTATATAGAGACAGATTATATCAATATAAGGTCGTATTCATGGTCTGAAATGGTAAAGCTGAGATAGTGCACTTTCTAATGTGTCTCTTAAGGTTTTATTTTAGAGTGCACGTTGTGTGGAATTCCATTTCTCATCTGTAAAAAAAAAACTTTCAGTACATGAGAGATTATAGAGAAAGGAAACTGTAATTAATGTTTTTCTAATACTTAGTTGTTAGGGTTGTTCATAGTAGAAAACTGCTTTGTTTTGCGTTCATGTTGGAACTAGGTCTCTTAAGATAGATGAGTTTTTTCTTTTTCTGTACTGTGGACCAATGCCGAGTGGTGGTTTTGTTTTCTGAGGTGGTTTATTGTTGATGTTCAGACTCTTAGACACTGTTCCTAGATCTGATGAATCTCTGTATATAATTTGTTTTCCTGCGTGTGAGATGATGATGTTAAAGGGAAATCCCCATCTGTATTTTATTTTCTTGAAGGATGTAAGAAATATTGCTGCTTTTCTCTTCTCTATCGTAGCTGGGCAGAGATCTTGGTAGATTTGGATTTCCTAGCAGCCGTGAGGTCTTTATCTCTGTAGTTTAGTAGTCTCACTATAACATCTCTCGGTGGGGTGGGTGGAGGGGGTTTGGGTCTCTGCCCTCTCAATGGAGATTTCTGTGATCTGAGTGGATTGGGTTATAAGGTTAAACATATCAATTAGGTAAGGCAGAAGATTATTCTGGGTCACGTCCTCTGGTATCCCTCCAATTCTCAGGTTGTTCTGTCTGCCTCTGTTTTCGAGGTCTTCGACTTTCTCCTGCAAATACTAGATGGTAGAGGCATGTTTGGCCAAACAGATTTCAGTTGAGGATTCTAACAAGACGATGTAATGCTGGAAGCTGTCATTTTCCCTATGGGATCCGGTAAGCCATGTTTATTAAGATAGTAAATAAGGGCTTCACAAGGGCTTATTAAGACTGTAGACTTTTTCTGGGCTAAATCGATTCATTATTAACACATATTTAGCCTTGAGGAATCATTTATTCTGGGTATTTTGATATGATTATATCGGCAGGCACTGTTTTAGACACCTTATTCTTTAGGGGCTTTCCCTAATCATAGTCAGAGCCTCATTTTCGCGCCGGTATGGCGCACTTGTTTTTGAGGACAGCATGGCATGCAGCTGCATGTGTGTGGAGCTCTGATACATAGAAAAGTCTTTCTGAAGGCATCATTTGGTATCGTATTCCCCTTTGGGCTTGGTTGGGTCTCAGCAAAGCAGATTCCAGGGACTGTAAAGGGGTTAAATATAAAAACGGCTCCGGTTCCGTTATTTTAAGGGTTAAAGCTTCCAAATTTGGTGTGCAATACTTTTAAGGCTTTAAGACACTGTGGTGAAATTTTGGTGAATTTTGAACAATTCCTTCATACTTTTTCGCAATTGCAGTAATAAAGTGTGTTTAGTTTAAAATTTAAAGTGACAGTAACGGTTTTATTTTAAAACGTTTTTTGTGCTTTGTTATCAAGTTTATGCCTGTTTAACATGTCTGAACTACCAGATAGATTGTGTTCTGACTGTGGGGAAACCAAGGTTCCTTCTCATTTAACTATATGTATTTTATGTCATAAAAAAAAATTTAGTAAAAATGATGCCCAAGATGATTCCTCAAGTGAGGGGAGTAAGCATGGTACTGCATCATCCCCTCCTTCGTCTACACCAGTCTTGCCCATACAGGAGGCCCCTAGTACATCTAGTGCGCCAATACTCCTTACTATGCAACATTTAACGGCTGTAATGGATAATTCTATCAAAAACATTTTAGCCAATATGCCCACTTATCAGCGAAAGCGCGACTGCTCTGTTTTAGAAAATTCTGTAGAGCATGAGAACGCTGATGATATGGTTTCTGAAGGGCCCCTACACCAGTCTGAGGGGGCCAGGGAGGTTTTGTCTGAGGGAGAAATTTCAGATTCAGGAAACATTTCTCAACAAGCTGAACCTGATGTGATTACTTTTAAATTTAAGTTGGAACATCTCCGCGCTCTGCTTAAGGAGGTGTTATCCAATTTGGATGATTGTGATTATCTGGTCATTCCAGAACCACTATGTAAAATGGAAAAGTTCTTAGAGGCCCCGGGGCCCCCCGAAGCTTTTCCTATATCCAAGCGGGTGGCGTACATTGTTAGTAAAGAATGGGACAGGCCCGGTATACCTTTAGTACCTCCCCCCATATTTATAAAATTGTTTTCCTATAGTCGACCCCAGAAAGGACTGATGGCAGACAGTCCCCAAGGTCGAGGGGGCGGTTTCTACTCTACACAAGCGCGCCACTATACCCATAGAAGATAGTTGTGCTTTCCAAGATCCTATGGATAAAAAATTAGAAGGTCTGCTAAAGATGTTTGTTCAGCAAGGTTCCCTTCTACAACCAATTGCATGCATTGTCCCTGTCACTGCAGCCGCGTGTTTCTAGTTTGATGAGCTAGGAAAGGCGATTATTAGTAATTCTTCTTCTTATGAGGAGATTATGGACAGAATTCGTGCTCTTAAATTGGCTAATTCTTTCACCCTAGACGCCACCTTGCAATTGGCTAGGTTAGCGGCGAAAAAATTCTGGGTTTGCTATTGTGGCGCAGAGCGCTTTGGTTAAAATCTTGGGCAGCGGATGCGTCTTCCAAGAACAAATTGCTTGACATTCCTTTCAAGGGGAAAACACTCTTTGGCCCTGACTTGAAAGAGATTATCTCTGATATCACTGGGGGCAAGGGCCACGCCCTTCCTCAGGATAGGTCTTTTCAAGACCAAAAATAAACCTAAGTTTCGTCCCTTTCGCAGAAACGGATCGGCCCCAAGGGCTACGTCCTCTAAGCAGGAAGGTAATACTTCTCAAGCCAATCCAGCCTGGAGACCTATGCAAGGCTGGAACAAAGGAAAGCAGGCCAGGAAACCTGCCACTGCTACCAAGACAGCATGAAATGCGGGCCCCCGATCCGGGACCGGATCTGGTGGGGGGCAGACTCTCTCTCTTCGCTCAGGCTTGGGCAAGAGATGTTCTGGATCCTTGGGCGCTAGAAATAGTCTCCCAAGGTTATTCTCTGGAGTTCAAGGGGCTTCCTCCAAGGGGGAGGTTCCACAGGTCTCAGTTGTCTTCAGACCATATAAGAAGACAGGCATTCTTACATTGGGTAGAAGACCTGCTAAAAATGGGAGTGATTCATCCTGTTCCATTAGGAGAACAAGGGATGGGGTTCTACTCCAATCTGTTCATAGTTCCCAAAAAAGAGGGAACGTTCAGACCAATCTTAGATCTCTAGATCTTGAACAAGTTCTCAAGGTTCCATCGTTCAAGATGGAAACCATTCGAACACTTCTTCCTTCCATCCAGGAAGGTCAATTCATGACCAAGGTGGATTTCAAGGATGCGTATCTACATATTCCTATCCACAAGGAACATCATCGGTTCCTAAGGTTTGCATTCCTGGACAAGCATTTCCAGTTCGTGGCGTTTTCTTTCGGATTAGCCACTGCTCCTAGGATTTTCTCATAGGTACTAGGGTCCCTTCTGGCGGTGCTAAGACCAAGGGGCATTGCTGTAGTACCTTACTTGGACGACATTCTGATTCGAGCGTCGTCCCTTCCTCAAGTAAAGGCTCACACGGACATTGTCCTGGCCTTTCTCAGATCTCACGGATGGAAAGTGAACGTGGAAAAGAGTTCTCTATCTCCGTCAACGAGGGTTCCCTTCTTGGGAACTATAATAGACTCCTTTGAAATGAGGATTTTTCTGACAGAAGCCAGAAAAACAAAACTTCTAGACTCTTGTCGGATACTTCATTCCGTTCCTCTTCCTTCCATAGCGCAGTGCATGGAAGTGATAGGTTTGATGGTAGCGGCAATGGACATAGTTCCTTTTGTGCGCATTCATCTAAGACCATTACAACTGTTCATGCTCAGTCAGTGGAATGGGGACTATTCAGACTTGTCTCCGAAGATACAAGTAAATCAGAGGACCAGAGACTCATTCCGTTGGTGGCTGTCCCTGGACAACCTGTCACAAGGGATGACCTTCCGCAGACCAGAGTGGGTCATTGTCACGACCGACGCCAGTCTGATGGGCTGGGGCGCGGTCTGGGGATCCCTGAAAGCTCAGGGTCTTTGGTCTCGGGTAGAATCTCTTCTACCGATAAATATTCTGGAACTGAGAGCGATATTCAATGCTCTCAAAGCTTGGCCTCAGCTAGCGAGGGCCAAGTTCATACATCAACCATCAGGGGGGAACAAGGAGTTCCCTAGCGATGGAAGAAGTGACCAAAATCATTCTATGGGCGGAGTCTCACTCCTGCCACCTGTCTGCTATCCACATCCCAGGAGTGGAAAATTGGGAAGCGGATTTTCTGAGTCGTCAGACATTGCATCCGGGGGAGTGGGAACTCCATCCGGAAATCTTTGCCCAAGTCACTCAACCGTGGGGCATTCCAGACATGGATCTGATGGCCTCTCGTCAGAACTTCAGAGTTCCTCACTACGGGTACAGATCCAGGGATCCCAAGGCGGCTCTAGTGGATGCACTAGTAGCACCTTGGACCTTCAAACTAGCTTATGTGTTCCCGCCGTTTCCTCTCATCCCCAGGCTGGTAGCCAGGATCAATCAGGAGAGGGCGTCGGTGATTTTGATAGCTCCTGCGTGGCCACGCAGGACTTGGTATGCAGATCTGGTGAATATGTCATCGGCTCCACCATGGAAGCTACCTTGGAGAGACCTTCTTGTTCTAGGTCCGTTCGACCCACTCCAGCTGACTGCTTGGAGATTGAACGCTTGATCTTATCAAAGCGAGGGTTCTCAGATTCTGTTATTAATACTCTTGTTCAGGCCTGAAAGCCTGTAGCCAGAAAAATTACCACATAATTTGGTATATCTGTTGGTTTGAATCTGCAGGATTCCCTTGGGACAAGGTTAAGATTCCTAAGAGTCTATCCTTCCTTCGAGAAGGATTGGAAAAAGGATTATCTGCAAGTTCCTTGATGGGACAGATTTCTGCCTTGTCTGTGTTACTTCACAAAAAGCTGGCAGCTGTGCCAGATGTTCTAGCCTTTGTTCAGGCTCTGGTTAGAATCAAGCCTGTTTACAAAATTTTGACTCCTCCTTGGAGTCTCAACCTAGTTCTTTCAGTTCTTCAGGGGGTTCCGTTTGAACCCTTACATTCCGTTGATATTAAGTTATTATCTTGGAAAGTTTTGTTTTTGGTTGCAATTTCTTCTGCTAGAAGAGTTTCAGAATTATCTGCTCTGCAGTGTTCTTCTCCTTATCTGGTGTTCCATGCAGATAAGGTGGTTTTGCGTACTAAACCTGGTTTTCTTCCAAAAGTTGTTTCTAACAAAAACATTAACCAGGAGATAGTTGTGCCTTCTTTGTGTCCTAATCCAGTTTCAAAGAAGGAACGTTTGTTGCACAACTTGGATGTAGTTCGTGCTCTCAAATTTTACTTAGCAGCTACTAAGGATTTCAGACAAACTTGTCTTTGTTTGTTGTTTATTCTGGTAAACGGAGAGGTCAAAAAGCAACTTCTACCTCTCTCTCCTTCTGGATTAAAAGCATTATCCGATTGGCTTATGAGACTGCCGGACGGCAGCCTCCTGAAAGAATCACAGCTCACTCCACTAGGGCTGTGGCTTCCACATGGGCCTTCAAGAACGAGGCTTCTGTTGATCAGATATGTAGGGCAGCGACTTGGTCTTCACTGCACACTTTTACCAAATTTTACAAGTTTGATACTTTTGCTTCTTCTGAGGCTATTTTTGGGAGAAAGGTTTTGCAAGCCGTGGTGCCTTCCATTTAGGTGACCTGATTTGCTCCCTCCCTTCATCCGTGTCCTAAAGCTTTGGTATTGGTTCCCACAAGTAAGGATGACGCCGTGGACCGGACACACCTATGTTGGAGAAAACAGAATTTATGTTTACCTGATAAATTACTTTCTCCAACGGTGTGTCCGGTCCACGGCCCGCCCTGGTTTTTTTAATCAGGTCTGATAATTTATTTTCTTTAACTACAGTCACCACGGTAACATATGGTTTCTCCTATGCAAATATTCCTCCTTAACGTCGGTCGAATGACTGGGGTAGGCGGAGCCTAGGAGGGATCATGTGACCAGCTTTGCTGGGCTCTTTGCCATTTCCTGTTGGGGAAGAGAATATCCCACAAGTAAGGATGACGCCGTGGACCGGACACACCGTTGGAGAAAGTAATTTATCAGGTAAACATAAATTCTGTTTTCCTAGCAGCCGTGAGGTCTTTATCTCTGTAGTTTAGTAGTCTCACTATAACATCTCTCGGTGGGGTGGGTGGAGGGGGTTTGGGTCTCTGCCCTCTCAATGGAGATTTCTGTGATCTGAGTGGATTGGGTTATAAGGTTAAACATATCAATTAGGTAAGGCAGAAGATTATTCTGGGTCACGTCCTCTGGTATCCCTCCAATTCTCAGGTTGTTCTGTCTGCCTCTGTTTTCGAGGTCTTCGACTTTCTCCTGCAAATACTAGATGGTAGAGGCATGTTTGGCCAAACAGATTTCAGTTGAGGATGGTGTTTAGTGTTTCTTGACCCGCTTCTAGGTCTTCAATTATTGAGCCTAGTTCATTGATATATATCTTTCCTAAGATATGGTGAGTCCACGACGTTCTCAATAACTAGTGGGAATATCACTCCTGGCCAGCAGGGGGAGGCAAAGAGCTCCCAACAAAGCTGTTAAGTATCACTCCCCTTCCCACAAACCCCAGTCATTCTCTTGGCCTCTGTCAATGGAGGAGGTGAAGTTCTGGTGTCTGAAGAAAGTTAGATTTATTTTGCTACAAGCAAGTTTTTTGGGTCTAGCCGTACTCCACGTCAGTCTCTTCAGTAGGGTAGTGGTGACTTTAAAGCAGTTAGGAACTTATAAGGTGGGCCTTGCTGCGTTTTCCTAACATATTTGCTGCCCATGGTATTGAAAGCCAGAGTAGGTTTAGGGCTAGATTTATTAACGCCCTACGGCTGCAAGTTCTCACAAGAACTTGCTCGCCGTCATTTATCAAGCAGCGGTCACCAGACCCCTGCTTCCTTAGCCTCTTCGCCACCTCTAATGTGGCGAAATTCAATCTCCTCGGTCTAGTCAGACAGAGGAGATTGACAGCTCCTGCCCACCCGTGATTGGCTGTGCATGGGCAGGGGGCGGGATTGCACGTGAGCGCAAAATTGCGCTCGTGTGCAATGCCGAATACCTGCGGGTATTTTTGCCCCGCCACAGGCGAGCTGAGGCATACAGGGGCGCGTATACGCGCCCCTGTACGCCTCAGCTTTAATAAATCAAGCCCTTACTCTTTTCTTTCTTTTTCCACAGATCTCTGTGAGGAGTATGTGTCCTCCTGCCAGATGGCTAGATATAGGTAAGTGCCTTTTAGTCTTCTTGTAGGGAGACTGTGCACTTTAAAGAATTCTGCAAAATTTGAGTGGGACAAAATATATCCTAGTTAGGGTATTAATTATGGCAGTGTGCAGGCACTTAATGTGACATGTAAGAGAGAGACTGTCTCCCCTTTATTGTGATGAAGGGGTTTATCGGTTAATATGTTATTTGTGCAATGTGTGAATTGACTAGAGTCTTCACTTTCTGTAACATGCGATCTGGTGTGTCAGGTCATTCTATCAAGGAGTTCATGAGAGCCCTGAATATTGCAGTACTGGTTTGTTGTGGTATGTTCATGTTTTAGTACTTCCAACTTAATAACCTAGTAGTGAGCAGCGCCATTTATTTCGGCTACGCAATGTTTTTTTCTTCACAGACCTTCTGGCTTTGCCTTCTTCTCTGTTAGTGAAGAACGGAGCGGCGCCATTTTTGTGGCTGTAGAACTCACGTGACCCCACTTCTTCTCCAACATGAGAATGGAGCAGAGGGGCTTGTATACAGTCATTGTATTTAGCAACTGTTTTTTATGGGGACACACAATGTTGCCCAGGTATTCCAAGTATTAGTCACATGTCACCAGCATATGAACGGTATCTGAGCAGGTCAGCTGGTCAGCAGCTTTAGTACTGCGTTCTGATAAGTGACAAAATGGAGCTGGCGTATCCTGCCAAGTCCTCCATGTACATATGCTCAGGATAGTTTTTCCTTCACTTACGGAATTATTTTATTCATAAATGTCCCATTAAAGAAATTTCTATAATTAGAGAATTGGAGTTATTTTATGTTTATGCAATACTAAAACTGAACTATAGCTTAGTGGTTGTCAGTTTGTTTTTTTTATACCTCAGAGTCCCCAGTTCGATTCCCTATACTGAAAGGGAAATATATTTAGGATTATAATTTTGAAACAGAAATCTGTTCTTATTTTCATTTATGTCTATCCTGTTCTAAGGCTAGTCTTCATACTTTTAAAGTGAGTGTTCATTTTTAAGTATTTTAATTTTTCAAAAAATTATAAAAAATATATTTAGCTAACCTCATGTCTCTCATGATGATGCTGTTTAGGCAATGCCACAGCTTTCTCTTCAAAAAGTCCCAAGCCTTTATGGCATCACATGCAGTGCCCTATGGTTCCTCTCAATCTCCTGGAGGAGTTTATTTGCCAACAGAACTTGTTGCCCAGGTATCTTCAGAAGTATCTGCGGCATTATCTGCTTTTCCTATACTAAAGGGAAGACGCATAAGGAACATTAGAGATTCAGATAGTAAGGTTTCTGTCCCATTTGCTGCTACTCAGGTTGTCCTTCCTCATAAGTCTGATGAGAAGAATACGTCAGTAGCCTCTGAGGGTGAAATCTCAGATTTGGACAGTATAATTCCTTCATCTGATGCTGAAGTGGTATCTTTCAGATTTATGTTTGGACACCTCGTGTATTGTTTAAGGAGGTTTTGTCTACTTTGGACGACACAGATATTCCTGTCATTGTCAACCGAGTAAGTTTATTACATTTTTTACTTACTATGATGTTCCTTCCTCCGTGGAAGTGATTCTAGACACTGCTATGGAGATTTTTCACAGGGATAGGAGACGCCAGGGATACCTTATCCCTGTCTCTGGTCTTTTTAAAGGATTTTTTTCTTGTCGCTGACTCCACATAAGATCATGGTGCACAGTGCCTTATGTAGAAGGGGACTTTTCTACTTTGGCTAAGAGAACTACGATCCATATAGAGGAGAACTGCTCCTTTACGGATCCCATGGACAAGAAGCTGGAGGATTATTTAATCATCTTGGTTTTCAATGGAAACCTGCAGTTTGTATTGCCACTATTTTCAAGTGCGGCTTCCTTTTGGTGCGATGCCTTGTCTAAATATATTGGGAGCCAAGATATCTGGCTTTGCTGTGCTAGCCTGTTGGGTGTTGTGGCTGAAATCTTGGTCAGCTGATGTTTCCTCCAAGTCCAAGTTTCTGGTGTTTCCTTACAGGGTAGGTCCTTGTTTGGACCTGGTCTGGCAGAAATAATTTCTGATTTTTTGGGTGGAAAAGGGTCTTTTCTACCACAAATTAAGAAGTATAGACCTAAAAGGACATCAGAGTAATTTTACTTCCTTTTGTAACTTCACAGGGAAGTCTTCCTCTTCCAAGCAGGAACAGTCCAAGTCTTCTTGGAAACCCAATCAGTCTTGGAACAAGGGAAAGCAATAAAGAAACCCACAGCTGAGTCTACATCAGCGTGAAGGGTTTACCCCCGATCCGGGAACGGATCATGTGGGGGGCAGACTTTCTCATTTTATCAAGCATGGATACGAAATGTTCCAGATACTTGGGCTGTGGTCATTGTATCTCAGGGTTCAGCGTTCTTGAAATGTTTTCAGGTTCTTTTCTCCCTGGGAATGACCTGACGACAATAGGCCTCAAGGATGCGTATCTTCATGTTACCATCTACAGGGAACATTTCATGCTCCTGAGATCGCCTTTCTAGGCTAACATTTTCAGTTGGTTGCTCTTACATTTGGCCTTGCCACAGCTCCTAGAATTTTAAATGTAGTGGCACCCTACCTGTTGTTCCAGGTGTCATCTGTTCAACAAGCGAACTCTCATACAGAGATCTTGTTGTCTTTTCTTTGTTTCCACGTATGGAAACTGAGCCTTGGAAAAGAGTTCCCTTGTTCCAGTTACAAGGGTAGTTTTCTTAGTGTCATATCTCACATTATCATTCTCCTTTCCAGCTTGATAACCTTCCGTATCTCCTGTCCCTTTAAGCATGATACCTCCCACGTCTTCTATGCTACTTAAGGATCACATCATTTCCTTTTCCATTGCTTGTATATCTCATTAGAGACTGACGCTCTCAGACACCTGTTGTCGTTGCCTAATTCAATCTGCTGTATGAACTCTCTACCATACGGTTACTAAAAGTTGTTTGCAACTTTTTCCTTGTGTCAATTCAAACCTCTTGACACTTAGAGTAATTTCTCTCATCTGACTTTTGTTACCCTGTATCAAGATTTTCTTTTTATCGGCTACGGACCACAGTGACATCATCTTTCATTGTCACTCAGCCTGACTCACCTCTCAGCGTTTACCGATCAGCCTCAGCGTGTCCCTCTCTCCCAGCACAACTCTCATGCTGTTACCAGCGCATCCATCTGCAGCTCCTTGCTACTCACATAAAACCGCAAGTATTGTTTATACGATTAATGCTGAAAACATAGCTATAATTGCTAAGCAATTTACCGCAACTGTTATATTACTAAAATAATCACCAACCTTATCCTGCACTAACTTGACTAAGAATTCAGATGTGATGATCTTGTTCCTTGCTACCATCCATGACCTTATATCAAATACAGCTTCAAATCACATTGAGTTATATGATCTTGCCTTCATTAATATGAACTGGTTATTGGGATAATCTGTACTATTCCTCATTGACATGAACTGGTATTTGGAGTAAATCAATCTTCCTTTATATCTCTCAGAGATGGTCTAAAAAATTAATTCAGCATATGTAATATCTCTTGTCGCATAAAATAATCTATTCTATGGGAACCTGTATTCTACACAGACCAATAATTGCAAAGCCAGTTAAATCTCAACTCTTTTCTTTACTATAAAGAGTCGATATCAGGCTTAACTACATAACCATATTTCTAAACACTGACTAACCAGTTATTCTGGTTATAGGCATTGCCCTTAGGGATCATAATAGATTCCCTATCTATGAGAATATTTCTGACAGATGTCAGATAGTCAATCGCCTAGATTACGAGTTTTGTCGGTAAAGCTGTGCGTTGCTAACACGCAGTTTTCCCTCACCGATCACCTACAGACAACGCTGGTATTACGGGTTTTTAGAAACCCGGCGTTTCTAAGCTAGCTACATTGTAAAACACATAAGAGAACACAGGAGCACCTGGGGATGGCCGTTGCACAATAGTTTAATGAAGAAACATGAACAGGGTACAAAAAAAAAAAATGTAGCAGAAAATGTATTCAGGGAAACGTCCCTCTTAAAATGATAATAAACCCAATACAGAGATGAAAGTGCATGAAAAAATTGAGCTAAATAACAGAACAGCGGCTAACTCGTTTCGGCGTGAGCCTTACTCATAGCCTCTTAAAACACAAGTGAACAAACAAAAGTTTAAAATACTTAGCTTCTAGACTGATTGGAGTTGGAGTTACACACCCTCCAGCCAATTAACCAATCAGTAACATATTCAGACACACGCACACCCACCTCCCCCTACCCAATCCGGTCCAATAGCTGTCGGCAAATGTAATAATAAACAATGTATTTACAGACAAAAGCATGGAACATGGATAATAGTAACAATCCTGAACGCAACTCTAATATCCCAGTACTTATCATCACTGAGCGCTCCTGTAATATAACCAAATCAGTTCGCGAATGAACAGCGCCCCGCTACAGATGGGGATAAGAGGATCAGATGTGCAAATCACAAATCGACCACGCGACCACATCTCGTCACCGGAACCGTGCTTCTCCATTGTTAAACGGGGTCCGGCGTCACTGTTCCGTGACAGGACAGCTCTGATTGGCTAATCAGTAAAGCGTAAACAAACGCCTATCCCTCACATGGGATCCACCCCTGGGATCCACGTTATCATCACAGGGAAATAGGTAAATAAATAGATAAATAAGCACGCGCCACCCCAATGAGTAACATTAGACGAAATGAAGCAAACCACTTGGACCAAAATACCAAAGGATTGGAGCAACACATTACAAGCTGGTGAAAAAAGCACACAGCATACCTCTAATGTAAAGATGCATACAAGCAAATAAACACTGAAACAGGCTACCTTATTTATCCAAATATTGTACATAAATTCATAATCCGGTCACATCCTTTATGTTCAAGTAAGTTTATCTGTATATATACATACAATCATGGAGGTCAATAAAGGAATTTGTTAGTCATAAACCCCAAACTAAACCCATTCGCCAAACAAAGATCATAAGATTTAAAAGTTAAACAGTTGTGAATACATACACAGACATGTCTATAACTAGGTGTCGCGCTGGGGGCCAAAAGACAGATATAAATAAATAAAGTACCCCCAACACAGGCACATAATCCAATAAATCCATGTTGAGGTGACACTGCTAATATCCCCAAATCCAAAAGGTGGTTCATAACACACTAATCACACCTAGTATAAGCAAATCTGATAATGGGAATAAAATAGAAAATCAGTATAAATATAAATATAAATATAAAAATTGGGATTTAGATGATCACAATCCCAACCTTATACTATATTCCAGGCCAATGGCAATGTCAATCAAATAAATTGAATATCTAAAAAAGAACAAACCCAATACCCCAAAACCAGTTGATCCCATACATCAAATAAACAAAAGTATATATAAAGTATAAATGGACATAGATCTCTTAAATTAAGGAATCAATCCAGCCAGGTCAATTCCAAGATAGCAAAAAGCCTCAACACAATGTTCAAAAGAGATCAATAGATACATGAGTAGCCAGATAAATAAATAAATGTCCTCAATAGTAAGTGTATACATATACACACACCTAAGCCCGTGACCAGAAGTTGATCAAATCAAATTCTGAGTTTAGGCCCCCTGGAATCCTCGTCTTCAACTTGAAGATCCAGAAGGCCTGGACAAAAGTTCCCCCGAAACGTGGCCAGGGGAATAGAGTGAACAAGCTTGGTGAAAGAGAGGCCTTCTGGATCTTCAAGTTGAAGACGAGGATTCCAGGGGGCCTAAACTCAGAATTTGATTTGATCAACTTCTGGTCACGGGCTTAGGTGTGTGTATATATGTATACACTTACTATTGAGGATATTTATTTATTTATCTGGCTACTCATGTATCTATTGATCTCTTTTGAACATTGTGTTGAGGCTTTTTGCTATCTTGGAATTGACCTGGCTGGATTGATTCCTTAATTTAAGAGATCTATGTCCATTTATACTTTATATATACTTTTGTTTATTTGATGTATGGGATCAACTGGTTTTGGGGTATTGGGTTTGTTCTTCTTTTTTAGATATTCAATTTATTTGATTGACATTGCCATTGGCCTGGAATATAGTATAAGGTTGGGATTGTGATCATCTAAATCCCAATTTTTATATTTATATTTATATTTATACTGATTTTCTATTTTATTCCCATTATCAGATTTGCTTATACTAGGTGTGATTAGTGTGTTATGAACCACCTTTTGGATTTGGGGATATTAGCAGTGTCACCTCGACATGGATTTATTGGATTATGTGCCTGTGTTGGGGGTACTTTATTTATTTATATCTGTCTTTTGGCCCCCAGCGCGACACCTAGTTATAGACATGTCTGTGTATGTATTCACAACTGTTTAACTTTTAAATCTTATGATCTTTGTTTGGCGAATGGGTTTAGTTTGGGGTTTATGACTAACAAATTCCTTTATTGACCTCCATGATTGTATGTATATATACAGATAAACTTACTTGAACATAAAGGATGTGACCGGATTATGAATTTATGTACAATATTTGGATAAATAAGGTAGCCTGTTTCAGTGTTTATTTGCTTGTATGCATCTTTACATTAGAGGTATGCTGTGTGCTTTTTTCACCAGCTTGTAATGTGTTGCTCCAATCCTTTGGTATTTTGGTCCAAGTGGTTTGCTTCATTTCGTCTAATGTTACTCATTGGGGTGGCGCGTGCTTATTTATCTATTTATTTACCTATTTCCCTGTGATGATGACGTGGATCCCAGGGGTGGATCCCATGTGAGGAATAGGCGTTTGTTTACGCTTTACTGATTAGCCAATCAGAGCTGTCCTGTCACGGAACAGTGACGCCGGACCCCGTTTAACAATGGAGAAGCACGGTTCCGGTGACGAGATGTGGTCGCGTGGTCGATTTGTGATTTGCACATCTGATCCTCTTATCCCCATCTGTAGCGGGGCGCTGTTCATTCGCGAACTGATTTGGTTATATTACAGGAGCGCTCAGTGATGATAAGTACTGGGATATTAGAGTTGCGTTCAGGATTGTTACTATTATCCATGTTCCATGCTTTTGTCTGTAAATACATTGTTTATTATTACATTTGCCGACAGCTATTAGACCGGATTGGGTAGGGGGAGGTGGGTGTGCGTGTGTCTGAATATGTTACTGATTGGTTAATTGGCTGGAGGGTGTGTAACTCCAACTCCAATCAGTCTAGAAGCTAAGTATTTTAAACTTTTGTTTGTTCACTTGTGTTTTAAGAGGCTATGAGTAAGGCTCACGCCGAAACGCGTTAGCCGCTGTTCTGTTATTTAGCTCAATTTTTTCATGCACTTTCATCTCTGTATTGGGTTTATTATCATTTTAAGAGGGACGTTTCCCTGAATACATTTTCTGCTACATTTTTTTTTTGTACCCTGTTCATGTTTCTTCATTAAACTATTGTGCAACGGCCATCCCCAGGTGCTCCTGTGTTCTCTTATGTGTTTCACTTTGTACCCAAGGCCGGAGTGAGCACTGGTGTTTGGCCGCTAACTGCTGATTCATTTGACCACCGAGGGACAGTTCGTGGGACCAGGGGTCGATAACAGCCTCCCCTATTATAACCTAGGCAATCAACTCTGCAGGACGGTGAGATATGGAGAAAGCCGCTGGAGCAGTTTTTGATAAGGTATTTACCTAGTGTTTTTTGAAGGGGCATCTGTTTGTCACCAATTCAACAATAGTGTGACTTTAGACCCAATTCCCTGTCTATATTCACCTGTACCCAGGGTGGGAGGAACCCTGATGTGCAGGATCAAGTTTGAACTGTCCATTACAAGGGCATCAAGGGGTGGATATTAGGTGCTCTTCTTTGCCTATATATACCATCGCATTTAACAGATTATTACTTGTGTCATAAGTTTGTGCAAACACTCATCGCTCTTTTTTCCTCCTACTTTGTTCAATTAGCTACATTGTAGCTAGCTTAGGATTTATTTTTATTTTACAGGCAACTTTGTATTTATTTTAACTAGGTAGAATAGTTATTAACGATTTAATAGCTACCTAGTTCAAATAAATTCAAATTTACCTGTAAAATAAATCCAAACCTAAATTACAGTTACACCTAACACTACACTATAATTAAATTAATTACCTAAACTAAATACAATTAGAAAAAAATTATCTAAAGTACGAAAACAAACAAACACTAAATTACAGAAAATAATAAAATAATTACAATTTTTTTAAACTAATTACACCTAATCTAATCCCCCTAATAAAATAAAAAAGCCCCCCAAAATAATAAAAAGCCCTACCCTATACTAAATTACAAATAGCCCTTAAAAGGGCCTTTTGCGGGGCATTGCCCCAAAGTAATCAGCTCTATTACCTGTAAAAAAAAAGTACAATACCCCCCCCAACATTAAAACCCACCACCCACACACCCAACCCTACTCTAAAACCCACCCAATCCCCCCTTAATAAAACCTAACACTAACCCCTTGAAGATCACCCTACCTTGAGAAGTCTTCACCCAGCCGGGCCGAAGTCCTCAACGAAGCCGGGCGAAGTGGTCCTCCAGACGGGAAGAAGTCTTCATCCAGGCGGCAACTTCTATCTTCATCCAATCGGCGCGGAGTGGCTCCATCTTCAAGACATCCGACGCAGAGCATCCTCTTCCAACGAAGTCCAACTGAAGAATGAAGGTTCCTTTAAATGACGTCATCCAAGATGGCGTCCCTTCAAATCCAATTGGCTAATAGAATTCAATCAGCCAATCGGAATTAAGGCAGAAAAAAATCCTATTGGCTGATGCAATCAGCCAATAGGATTGAACTTGCATTCTATTGACTGATCCAATCAGCCAATAGAATGCCAGCTCAATCCTATTGGCTGATTGGATCAACCAATAGGATTGAACTTCTGCCCGTCTGGAGGACCTCTTCTGGCCGGCTTCGATGAAGACTTCTGCCCGTCTGGAGGACCACTTCATCCGGCTTCGTTGAGGACTTCGGCCCGGCTGGGTGAAGACTTCTCAAGGTAGGGTGATCTTCAAGGGGTTAGTGTTAGATTTTATTAAGGGGGGATTGGGTGGGTTTTAGAGTAGGGTTGGGTGTGTGGGTGGTGGGTGTTGTTGGGGGGGTATTGTACTTTTTTTTTACAGGTAATAGAGCTGATTACTTTGGGGCAATGCCCTGCAAAAGGCCCTTTTAAGGGCTATTTGTAATTTAGTATAGGGTAGGGCTTTTTATTATTTTTGGGGGCTTTTTTATTTTATTAGGGGGATTAGATTAGGTGTAATTCGTTTAGAAAGCTTGTAATTATTTTATTATTTTCTGAAATTTAGTGGGGGGGGTTTTCATACTTTAGTACTTTAGATAGTGGCAGCGATGTCCGGTTCGGCAGATTTGGGGTTAATTTTTTTTATTATTGTTTGCGATGTGGGGGGGGGCCTCGGTTTAGGGGTTAATAGGTAGATTATGGGTGTTAGTGTACTTTTTAGCACTTTAGTTAAGAGTTTTATGCTACGTCGTTAGCCCATAAAACTCTTAACTACTGACTTTTAAATGCGGTACCAGTCTTGACAGGAGAGGCTGTACCGCTCACTTTTTGGAAGACTCGTAATACCAACGTTATGCAAGTCCCATTGAAAATATAGGATACACAATTTACGTAAGTGGATTTGCGGTATTACCGAGTCTTGCCAAAAAAGTGAGCAGTACACCTGTCATTTCAAGACTCGTAATTCCAGCGTTAGGAAAAAAGCAGCGTTGGGACCTCTCAACGCTGATATTTAAGGCTTATGCAAGACTCGTAATCTCGCCGAAAGTTTCTTTTCTCTTGCCTCTCCCTGCAGTATACGGTTCGGCCATCAGTGGCTCAATGTATGGAGGTAATTGGTCTGATGTTCGCTTCCATGGACATCATCCTTTTGCTCAATCCCATTTGAGAGCTCTGCAGTTATGCATGCTCAGGCAATGGAACGGAGACCATTAAGATTTATCTCAGAGGATAGATCTAGACCAGTTGACAAGAGACTCTCTCCCGTGGTGGTTTTCTCATTAACATCTGTCTCAGGGCACAGGATTCCGGAGAGCTTCCTGGGTGATTGTGAACATGAACGCCAGCCTGCTGGGTTGGGGAGCAGTGTGGGACTCTCTAAAGGTGCAAGAACTATGGACTCAGAAGGAGTCTGCTCTCCCCATAAACATCTTGTAGTTGAGAGCGATTTACAATGCTCTGATGGCTTGACCTTCAGTTGTCCTTAGCCGGTTTAACAGGTTCCAGTTGGACTATATCACCTCAGTAGTTTACATCAACCACCAAGGAGGAACTTGGAGTTCCTTATCCATGAAGGAGGTGGCTCGGATTGTTCTGTAGGAGGAAGCTCACAATTGCTGTCTATCTGTCAGTCACATTCCAGGAGTGGACAACTGGGAAATAGTTTTCCTGAGCAGAAAGTCATTTCATCCTGGAGAGTGGGCTCTCCATCCGGAGGTGTTTTCCAGGTTAATCCTCAAATGGGGGATGCTGGAGTTGGATCTGATGGCATCTCGGCAGAACGCCAAGCTTCCAAGGTACGGTTCAAGGTCAAGAGATCCACAGGCTGCCCTTATAGATGCTCTGGTGGTTCTTCAGGATTTTGGTTTAGCATACCTGTTTCCTCCGTTTGCTCTCCTTCCACGAGTCATTGCTCGTATCAAACAGGAGAGAGCATCAGTTATTCTTATAGCTCCTGTGTGGCCTCGCAGTATCTGGTATACAGACCTAGTGAAGATGTCATCTTTTTATCCTTGGAGGTTGCCGTTGAGGAAGGACCTTCTAACTCAGGGTCCATTCCTTCTCCCAAACCTCGTTTCTCTGAAGCTGACTGCTTGGAGATTGAACGCTTAGTTCTGTCTAAGCATGGTTTTCGGTCATTGAGACCATGATTCAGGCTCATAAACCTGTTGTATCTAAGCCTCTGCAAACTGCCCCTTTTTCAGTTCTTTTGACAGACTTGCAGTCTAGCCAATCAGTGCCTGCTCCCAGATAACTTCTTGTGCACGAGCACAGTGTTATCTATATGAAAAACGTGAACTAACACCCTCTAGTGTTGAAAAACTGTTAAAATGCAATCTGAAAGAGGTGGGCTTCAAGGTCTAAGAAATTAGCATATGAACCTTCTAGCTTAAGCTTTCAACTAAGAATACCAAGAGAACAAAGCAAAATTGGTGATAAAAGTAAATTGGAAAATTGTTTAAAATTACATGCTCTATCTGAATCATGAAAGTTCATTTTGGCCTAGACTGTCCCTTTAAGTTATTATCTTGGAAGGTTTTGTTTCTTTTTGCTTTTTCTTCTGCTCGGAGAGTTTAGGAACTCTCGGCCTTGCAGTGTGATTTGCCTTGCCTTATTTTTCATGCTGATAAGACGATTTTTTGTACTAAGTTTGGTTTTCTTCCTAAAGTGGTTTAAGATAGGAATGTTAATCAGGAAATGGTTTTTCCTTCCCTATGTCCTTATCCTTCTTCTCATAAGGGACTTTTGTTGCACAACCTGGATGTTGTGCGTGCTCTAAAAATTCTACCTACAGATGACTAAGGATTTTCGCCAGTTCTCTGTCCTTTTTGTTCGTTTGTTTCTCTGGAAAGCGTAAAGGTCAGAAGGTGACTGCTACTTCTATTTCTCTCTTGTTGAGAAGTATAATTCATTTTGCTTATGAGACTGCTGGGCAGCAGCCTCCTGAGAAAATTACGGCTCATTCCACAAGGGCTGTCTCCTCTTCTTGGGCTTTCAAAAATGAAGCTTCTGTGGAACAGATTTGCAAGGCTGCAACTTGGTCCCCTTTGCATACTTTTTCCAAATTGTATAGTTTTGCCTCAACCAAGGCTTCTTTTGGGAGAAAGGTTCTTCAAGCGGGGGTGCCTTCTATTTAGTTCTGCTGTCTTGTTTTCCCTCTCTTTTCATTCTGTGTCCTCTAGCTTGGGTATTGGTTCCCACTAGTAATTGAGGCGTTGTGGACTCACCATATCTTAGGAAAGAAAACACAATTTATGCTTACCTGATAAATGTATTTATTTCCGGATATGGTGAGTCCTCCCTTTTATCAAGACAGTTATTTTTGTCTAAACCTCAGCCACCTCTACACCTTGTGTTATTCCTTTTTCCATTTCCCTTCGGTCGAATGACTGGGGTTTGTGGGAAGGGGAGTGATACTTAACAGCTTTGCTGGGTGCTCTTTGCCTCCTCTTGCTGGCCAGGTGTGATATTCCTAACAGTAATTGAGGACGTCACCATATCTGGAAATAAATAAATTTATCAGGTAAGCATAAATGTTTTTTTTCTTACTGCGGATAATTCTGTTTTTATGACGATCTTAAGGTCTGCTGTGTTTGATTTCGATGAGAGTTTTTCAATGGTGGTTTGGATATGAGATTGTTTCTCCTGTGAGGAAGAAGTAACAGGCAATACCTGCTGTGTGTCTGTTACTTTCTTTTAACATTTGCGTTTTGTCTGTGTTGCTAAGTTCCTTAGGTGAAGAAAGTGTTGTTTACCACTTTTTGTCAGCTTTGCTGGATTTTTTAGAAGCCATGTGGGTAAGCTATGTTTACTGTAATGAAGATTATAACCGCTAAGTGTGTATATATGACTCGTGTCTCAGTTATTGTCAAACACCGTTCACCAAAGCTCATATCACTGCAGTTGAGAGGATTTCTGCAGTCTGAACAAACCTCTCCTTTATGTGTTACATTCTTTTCCCTCCTCTTTCTGTATAGACCATACAATGTGACTGTAAGGAAAATGCACAATTTCAACATCGCCTGCTATGTAGTTATTGATAGGCACTGAGCACCAAACATTGTCCTGTGTTCAGCAGGTAAGTTGTTTTAATATTTAGGGGGTTAGCATTGTAAGCAGGGTTATCATAAAACCGACAATAATCCCTCAATGCCTGCAGTATGAGTCGCGTTAGATATAAGGGCTGTATATTTTATAGTGTTGTAGTGTATGACCTTTATAGGTTGATGCATATGGTCTTACTTGTTGCCGGTGTTCCTGTGGAGTATTAGCGTTATAGGAGCGTTCAGCTGCTGGTATGTGTGTAAGTGGTTTAAGTCGAGGCCGTGCTGGGTATTGTGCGCTTCGTGAGGTAATATGTCTCTTACTCACTGTCTGGAGCTACTATGTTCTTGGGTGTAGAGGCTCCGGTGATTGCATTGATAGTGCCGTGTTTGGCAGGATTGCGGGTTTCCAATGGCAAGATCAGCGATTTTGCGTGGTCCAATTGGTTCCTCAAGTAGGCCCAACTGTCACAGAGGCTCGGCATCATTGGCTCTGATATAAGAGGATCGGTACGCATGGTCGAGTGTGATGCAGGAAGTGTGCAGATTTATTTTTAGTCATCGGTATAGCGCTTGAAACGTCTGAATGTGAGCAATGGC
Source organism: Bombina bombina (assembly GCF_027579735.1). NCBI lineage: Eukaryota > Metazoa > Chordata > Amphibia > Anura > Bombinatoridae > Bombina > Bombina bombina. The sequence goes on along the minus strand of NC_069500.1, from coordinate 642,265,191 downwards.
GAGAGTCGGGTGCAGAGTTAGCTTTCTAAGCAGGCCATTTTCCTGTATGGATAACCCCGCCCCCCCATGTGTGTGTGTATGTATATGTACTGTGTGTGTGTGTGTGTGTGTGTGTGTGTATATATATATATATATATATATATATATTTATATATATATATATATATATATATATATATATAATGTAATTAGCTGGTAGTCCAGCACTCCAACCATTAAAGTGTAATCAGTACCTGGGTGCTGGCCTCAATATTACACAAAGGTTAACCATAGATTTAAAAGGCCCCTCACGGGTATTTAAATAGTAATCCAAATGAATTTTTATTGATCATACATCAAGTTCATAGTAAAGTAGTTGACGTTTCGGCCCCTGATTGGGCCTTCTTCAAGACAAATAGATTCTATAAAAAATTGGAAACATATTTTAAAAGATACATACAGACAACAAGACAAGCAAAACATACAACAGTGACATCCCTCACCCCATAATAATCAATTAAAAAAAAATCTCTGTTGTGGTATTATCTCTCTCCGTTGTGGTATTATCCATCTTGACTCTGTTTTATGATTTGGGTAGTGTATGAATTTGTTTTTTGACTAGCGCTCCCATGGTTGTGTTTACTTTGTTGTTCCATGTGGTTACACAAAGCCCTTTCCACTCAGATTCCTAAAACCTTTAAAAAAACATTTTTAATCAACTTTAATGTTTAATAATGTGTCCTAATGTGTTTTTACTGTAAATATTTAACATTCCAAATTTTCTCCATTTATAAGAAAATGCTCTTTTCTCCAACATTGGTGTGTCCGGTCCACGGCGTCATCCATAACTTGTGGGAATATCTCTTCCCCAACAGGAAATGGCAAAGAGTACAGCAAAAGCTGTCCATATAGTCCCTCCTAGGCTCCGCCCACCCCAGTCATTCTCTTTGCCGTTGCACAGGCAACATCTCCACGGAGATGGTGAAGAGTATGTGGTGTTTAGTTGTAGTTTTTTATTCTACTATCAAGAGTTTGTTATTTTAAAATAGTGCTGGTATGTACTATTTACTCTGAAACAGAAAAAGATGAAGAGTTCTGTTTGTGAGAGGAATATGATTTTAGCAGCAGTAACTAAAATCGTTTGCTGTTTCCACATAGGACTGTTGAGATGAAATAACTTCAGTTGGGGGAAACAGTTAGCAGACTTTTCTGCCTAAGGTATGACTAGACATTTTTCTAACAAGACTGTGTAATGCTGGAAGGCTGTCATTTCCCCTCATGGGGACCGGTAAGCCATTTTCTTAGTCTCAAACAGAATAAAGGGCTTAATATGGGCTATAAAACTGGTAGACACTTTTATGGGCAAGATCGATTGCTTTATTTGGGCATTTTATAAAGCTTGATGTTGATATTCACACTTATAAACTTTGGGGAACGTTTTTTTAACGTCAGGCACTGGTTTAGACACCTTTTCAGTCAGGAAGGGCCTTCCCTGTAGTAGGCTGAGCCTCATTTTCGCGCCATTACTGCACAGTTACTTTTGAGAGCAGGACATGCAGCTGCATGTGTGTGGGTCTGAAAGTTGTTGAAAAGGTTCCTAGAAGGCTGCATTTGGTATCGTATACCCCCTGGGTTTGGTAAAGTCGCAGCAAAGGCTGTAGCTGAGACTGTAGAGGGGTTAAAACTGTAACCGGCTCCGGTTTCTTCATTTTAAGGGTTAAAGGTCTCAAATTTGGGGTGCAATGCTTTGAATGCTTTAAGACACTGTGGTGAAAATTTGGTTAAATTTGAACAATTCCTTCATAGTTTTTCACATATTCAGCAATAAAGTGTGCACTGTTTAAAATTTAAAGAGACAGTAATGGTTTTTTTTAAAAACGGTTTTTGTACTTTATTGACAAGTTTAAGCCTGTTTAACATGTCTGTGCCTTCAGATAAACTATGTTCTGTATGTATGGAAGCCAAGGTGTCTCCCCCTTCAAAATTGTGTGATAATTGTGCCATAGCGTCCAAACAAAGTAAGGACAGTACTGCCACAGATAGTAAAGTTGCCCAAGATGATTCATCAGATGAAGGGAGTAGACATAGTTCTACATCATCTCCTTCTGTGTCTACACCAGTTTTGCCCACGCAGGAGACCCATAGTACTTCTAGCGCGCCAATGCTTATTACTATGCAACAATTGACGGCAGTAATGGATAACTCCATAGCAAATATTTTATCCAAAATGCCTGCATATCAGAGAAAGCGCGATTGCTCTGTTTTAAACACTGTAGAGCAGGAGGGCGCTGATGATAATTGCTCTGTCATACCCTCACACCAATCTGAAGGGGCCATGAGGGAGGTTTTGTCAGATGGGGAAATTTCAGATTCAGGTAGAATTTCTCAACAGGCAAAACCTGATGTTCTGATGATTTAAATTTAAATTAGAGCATCTCCGCGCACTGCTTAAGGAGGTGTTATCTACTCTGGATGATTGTGACAACCTGGTCATTCCAGAAAAATTGTGCAAGATGGACAAGTTCCTAGAGGTTCCTGTGCACCCCGACGCTTTTCCTATACCCAAGCGGGTGGTGGACATAGTGAATAAGGAGTGGGAGAAGCCCGGCATACCTTTTGTTCCCCCTCCTATATTTAAGAAATTATTTCCTATGGTCGACCCCAGAAAGGACTTATGGCAGACAGTCCCTAAGGTCGAGGGGGCAGTTTCTACACTAGCCAAGCGCACTACTATTCCTATCGAGGATAATTGTGCTTTCAAAGATCCTATGGATAAAAAATTGGAGGGTTTGCTTAAAAAGATTTTTGTACAGCAAGGTTACCTCCTGCAACCTATTTCGTGCATTATTCCTGTCACTACAGCAGCGTGGTTCTGGTTCGAGGAACTAGAAAAGTCGCTCAGTAGAGAGACTCCATATGAGGAGGTTATGGAGTTCACGCACTTAAGTTAGCTAATTCCTTTATTTTAGATGCCGCTTTGCAGTTAGCTAGATTAGCGGCGAAAAATTCTGGGTTTGCAATTGTGGCGCGCAGAGCGCTCTGGCTAAAGTCTTGGTCAGCGGATGTATCTTCCAAGACAAAATTGCTTAATATCCCTTTCAAGGGTAAAACTCTTTTTGGGCCAGAATTGAAAGAGATTATCTCCGACATCACTGGGGGTAAGGGCCACGCCCTCCCACAAGATAGGCCTTTCAAAGCCAAGAATAAGTCTAATTTTCGTTCCTTTCGCAATTTCAGGAATGGACCGGCCTCCAACTCTGCAGCCTCTAGACAAGAGGGTAATGCTTCACAAACCAAATCAGCTTGGAAACCGATACAAGGCTGGAACAAGGGTAAGCAGGCCAAGAAACCTGCTGCTGCTAACAAAACAGCATGAAGGAGTAGCCCCCGATCCGGGACCGGATCTAGTAGGGGGCAGACTCTCTCTCTTTGCTCAGGCTTGGGCAAGAGATGTTCAGGACCCCTGGGCACTAGAAATAGTTTCTCAGGGTTATCTTCTGGAATTCAAGGAACTACCCCCAAGGGGAAGGTTCCACATGTCTCACTTATCTTCAAATCAAATAAAGAGACAGGCATTCTTACATTGTGTAGAAGACCTGTTAAAAATGGGAGTGATACACCCAGTTCCAACCGTGGAACAAGGAATGGGGTTTTACTCAAATCTGTTTGTGGTTCCCAAAAAAGAGGGAACATTCAGACCAATTCTGGATTTAAAGATGCTAAACAAATTTCTCAGAGTGCCATCGTTCAAAATGGAAACCATTCGAACGATTTTACCTACAATCCAGGAGGGTCAATTTATGACTACCGTGGATCTAAAGGATGCGTATCTACATATTCCTATCCACAAAGATCATCATCAGTTCCTAAGGTTCGCCTTTCTGGACAAACATTACCAGTTTGTGGCTCTCCCATTCGGGCTAGCCACTGCTCCAAGGATTTTCACAAAGGTACTCGGGTCCCTTTTAGCGGTTCTAAGACCAAGGGGCATTGCAGTGGCACCTTACTTGGACGACATTCTGATACAAGCGTCGTCTCTTTCAAAGGCAAAGTCTCACACAGACATCGTTCTGGCCTTTCTCAGATCTCACGGATGGAAAGTGAACATAGAAAAAAGTTCCCTGTCTCCGTTGACAAGAGTTCCTTTCTTGGGGACAATAATAGATTCTTTAGAAATGAAGATTTTCCTGACAGATGTCAGAAAGTCAAAACTTCTAAGTGCTTGTCAAGTTCTTCATTCTGTTCCACGTCCTTCCATAGCTCAGTGCATGGAAGTAGTAGGGTTGATGGTTGCAGCAATGGACATAGTTCCTTTTGCGCGAATTCATCTAAGACCATTACAACTGTGCATGCTAAAACAGTGGAATGGGGACTATACAGATTTGTCTCCAGTGATTCAAGTAGATCAGAAGACCAGAGACTCACTCCGTTGGTGGCTAACCCAGGACCACCTGTCCCAGGGAATGAGTTTCCGCAGACCAGAGTGGGTCATCGTCTCGACCGACGCCAGTCTAGTGGGCTGGGGCGCTGTCTGGAACTCCCTGAAAGCTCAGGGGCTATGGTCTCGGGAAGAGTCTCTTCTCCCGATAAACATTCTGGAACTGAGAGCGATATTCAATGCTCTCAGGGCTTGGCCTCAACTAGCAAAGGCCAGATTCATAAGATTCCAATCAGACAACATGACGACTGTTGCTTACATCAATCATCAGGGGGGAACAAGGAGTTCCCTGGCGATGAGAGAAGTGACCAAAATCATAAAATGGGCGGAGGATCACTCCTGCCACCTATCTGCGATCCACATCCCAGGAGTGGAAAACTGGGAGGCGGATTATCTGAGTTGTCAGACATTCCATCCGGGGGAGTGGGAACTCCACCCGGAGATCTTTGCCCAGTTGACTCAATTATGGGTCATTCCAGACATGGATCTAATGGCGTCTCGTCAGAACTTCAAGGTTCCTTGCTACGGGTCCAGATCCAGGGATCCCAAGGCGACTCTAGTGGATGCATTAGTAGCGCCTTGGACCTTCAACCTAGCTTATGTGTTTCCACCATTTCCTCTCATTCCCAGGCTGGTAGCCAGGATCAAGCAGGAGAGGGCCTCGGTGATCTTGATAGCTCCTGCGTGGCCACGCAGGACTTGGTATGCAGACCTGGTGAATATGTCATCGGCTCCACCATGGAAGCTACCTTTGAGACAGGATCTTCTAGTACAAGGTCCATTCGAACATCCAAATCTAGTTTCCCTTCAGCTAACGGCTTGGAAATTGAACGCTTGATTTTATCTAAGCGTGGGTTTTCGGATTCTGTAATAGATACTCTGATACAAGCCAGAAAACCTGTAACTAGGAAGATTTACCATAAAATATGGAAAAGATATATCTGTTGGTGTGAATCCAAGGGATTCTCATGGAGTAAGATCAAAATTCCTAGGATCCTTTCTTTTCTCCAAGAAGGTTTGGATAACGAATTATCAGCGAGTTCTCTAAAGGGACAGATTTCTGCTTTATCTGTCTTATTACACAAACGACTGGCAGCTGTGCCTGATGTTCAAGCTTTTGTTCAGGCTTTGGTCAGGATCAAGCCTGTTTACAGACCTTTGACTCCTCCCTGGAGTCTGAATTTAGTTCTTTCAGTTCTTCAAGGGGTTCCGTTTGAACCTCTACATTCCATAGATATCAAGATGTTATCTTGGAAAGTTCTGTTTTTGGTTGCTATTTCTTCTGCTAGAAGAGTTTCTGAGTTATCTGCTCTGCAGTGTTATCCGCCCTATCTGGTGTTCCATTCAGATAAGGTTGTTTTGCGTACTAAACCTGGTTTCCTTCCAAAGGTTGTTTCCAACAAGAATATTAACCAGGAAATAGTTGTGCCTTCTTTGTGTCCGAATCCAGTTTCAAAGAAGGAACGTTTGTTACACAATCTAGATGTAGTTTGTGCTTTAAAGTTCTATTTAGAAGCAACAAAGGATTTCAGACAAACGTTTTCTCTGTTTGTCGTTTATTCTGGCAAGAGGAGAGGTCAAAAAGCTACTGCTACCTCTCTTTCCTTTTGGCTGAAAAGCATCATCCGATTGGCTTACGAGACTGCCGGACGGCAGCCTCCTGAACGCATCACAGCTCACTCTACTAGGGCTGTGGCTTCCACATGGGCCTTCAAGAACGAGGCTTCTGTTGATCAGATATGTAAGGCAGCGACTTGGTCTTCCCTGCACACTTTTGCCAAATTCTACAAATTTGATACTTTTGCTTCTTCGGAGGCTATTTTTGGGAGAAAGGTTTTGCAAGCCGTGGTGCCTTCCGTTTAGGCAACCTGATTGGCTCCCACCCTTCATCCGTGTCCTAAAGCTTTGGTATTGGTTCCCACAAGTTATGGCTGACGCCGTGGACCGGACACACCAATGTTGGAGAAAACAGAATTTATGCTTACCTGATAAATTACTTTCTCCAACAGTGTGTCCGGTCCACGGCCTGCCCTGGTTTTTTAATCAGGTTTGATGAATTTATTTCTTTAACTACAGTCACCACGGCACCCTATAGTTTCTCCTGTTTTTTCTCCTGTCCTTCGGTCGAATGACTGGGGTGGGCGGAGCCTAGGAGCGACTATATGGACAGCTTTTGCTGTACTCTTTGCCATTTCCTGTTGGGGAAGAGATATTCCCACAAGTTATGGATGACGCCGTGGACCGGACACACCGTTGGAGAAAGTAATTTATCAGGTAAGCATAAATTCTGTTTTTATTAATTTAGATATATAGGTAAAAATATAAATATATATTTTTACACACACACACACATATATATTATATGTGAAGAACGTTGGAATGTAAAAGGGGGGCTGAGGGAGTGGAAGAAAAGCTGTTATCAATTTTGCTTAGTTCTCTTGGTATTCTAGTTAAATATTGGTCTTATGTGAGTTCAGTAGTGTACCTCTAGCCATCTGGCAGCAGTGTTTGCAACATTGTTCATAGCAATGTTATACATAGATACAAACACTGCTGCCATATTATTATTATTATTATCGGTTATTTGTAGAGCGCCAACAGATTCCGCAGTGTCATATACTTCTAAAGACATGTGCATGCTACTAATCTCCTATCAGCCTACCAAGCTTTTCTCTTCAATCAAGGATATCAAGAGAAGAAAGCAAATTTGATAATAAAAATAAATTGGAAAGTTGTTTTAAACCACATGCTCTATCTGAATCATATTTTTTTTTTTTTTTTTACTTTACTCTCATTTAAATTTTATAATTTGCTCATTTATTTGCAGCCTTATAAGTTTGACTACTTAATACATATGATCTTTGTACCTAAATGAGTTGAGTCCGTGAATGATGAAGCTGAAGCACACCAAGCTGAAGTGATCTCTCTACAGCAACAAGCACGTGATGGTCTAATTGTTGATTTGCAAGATAAGAGTGAATACATGGATAATTGCACCCATCGACAAAGTGTCTTAGTAAAAGGTGGCATTTACTGGTGGTGTTCCTCATGGGTCAGTTCTGGGGCCTGTTTTGTTTGACATATTTATCAGTCATATCAGTAAATGGCTGTAGGTGAAATCATCTATTTGCAAATGATATCGAAATTTGTGATAGAGTTGATGTTCTGGGGGGGTTGGATCAAATGAGAAGTGATATTAAAAAATAAATGACTGGGATCTAAAATTTAGCATTGCAAAGTGCAAAATTATGCATTTAGGAAACAAAAATCCAAATTGTAATTATAAATGAAATGACACTTTACTGACTGTTACAAAAGAGAAATGGGACTTGGAAATTATCATTGTCCTACACACCTCTAAATTAACCCCCAGCCCCCTTAAAAAAAGTCCTTCTAAAAAAACTACTCTAAACATTGCCCTGAAATGGTCATTTGGCTGGGTATTGCCCTTAAAGGGGCATTTAGCTCATTTGCTGTCCAGGAAAAAGAAAACTAAAAAAAAAACTAATACTAATCCCCGAAGATAATACTCACCAAAGATAATTATGGGTGGCACCGCTCCATCTTCATCCCCTGTAGCAGTCCATTTTCTTATCTTCTGCTGTCAAAATCTTCTTCATACGGTCACCAGCCACACAATGAGTTTTGATATGAAGTACCCCCTTTATATAGGGGTACCCTTGCATTCCAAATGGCTGGTTTTCAATTTGAAATTCAAATCATACAATAGAATGAAAGCTTTAGGGCAATGCTCTATTTCTGTAGTGTAGTGTTAGTATATGGTTTTCCATCTAAAGGGGAGGAGAGTCCACGGCTTCATTCATTACTATTGGTAATTAAGAACCTGGCCACCAGGAGGAGGCAAAGACACCCCAGCCAAAGGCTTAAATACCTCCCCCACTTCCCTAATACCTCAGTCATTCTTTGCCTTTCGTCACAGGAGGATGGCAGAGAAGTGCCGGAGTTTCGGAGTAGTGTCTTATGGAGGGTAGTACTCTCGCATTGGGACTGGAGTTTTAAGTAGTCCTGTCAGCCTCTCAGTGAGAGCCTTGGCGAAAGTTAGAGTCTGCAGATGCAGGGAGAGTCTTCCTGCGAAACCATCCCGACTCATATTAACAGCTCCACAAGCAACCAACGTTGACGAGTTTCTCTGCCTGCTTTCTACACTCAAGTCCATGTCAGGAGCAAGGGTTAATATTCCTGGAAAGGGGATTATTGAACAGAGGCCCCAGCCATTGGCGGTATAAAGATGCCTTTTTGTAAATTAAGTTAGTCTGATCAGGAGCGCAAGCTATGGAGGACTCTGATGCGTTAGAGGGCTCTCCCTATTTAACAAAGTCTCATTCCTGTGTTTATTGTGAGGAGGTTCTGGTAGATCAGCCAGCTCAACTATGTTCCACATGCCTTGATAATGTCACAACATCTAAATGTAAACTGATGTCTAGTACTACTGAGCCGTCCACCTCTGAGGGTTCTTCGTCCCGTGAGGTGCGTTCCCTGCATTCATCAACGATTGCACATGTAGCACCCGGGGGTCCAACTGTTACTCCTTCGGGAGAGATTTGTTGGCTGTCAGACTTTGCGATTTCTAAATATTATTAAGAACGAATGGGAGCGATTAGGTTCGTCCTTTTCCCCTTGGGGGACCATCCCTAAGGTGGATGGGGCTATCTCTACGCTTGCAAAGCAGACTATTCCCCTCGAGGATAGTTCGTCGTTTAAGGAGTCCATGGATAAAAAGCTTGAAAACATGTTGAGAAGGATGTATTTATCTATCTATTGTAGAGCGTGAACTAATCACCCGTGAGGGTCTCAAGATGCTAAGGGAAAGGAGATAGGAGAAGGGGGCGAGGGGATGGGCATACAGTCGAAGAGCCAGGTTTTGAGGTCCTTTCTGAACTTTGTAAGGGAGGTGGATTGTCTGAGGTGCAGAGGGAGGGTGTTCCAGTTCTTTGCTGGCATGTGGGAGAAGGATTGTCTGCCTGCTGTGGATTTGCTGATGCGGGGGATGACTGCGAGTGCTTGGTTGGCTGATCGGAGTTGTCTGGCGGGGGTGTAGAAATTTACACGGTGGTTGAGGTATTCGGGTCCGATGTTGTTTAGGGCCTTGAACGCGTGGGTAAGGAGCTTGAAGGTGATTCTCTTGTTTATGGGGAGCCAGTGAAGTTTCCTTAGGTGTTTGGTGATGTGGCATTGGAGAGGGATGTCAAGGATGAGTCTGGCTGAGGTGTTCTGGATACGTTGGAGTCTCTTTTGGAGTTTGATGGTGGAACCGCCATAGAGTGCGTTGCCTTAGTCTAACCGGCTGCTGTTAAGGGTGTGGGTGACTGTTTTCTTGGTTTTCGGTAGGTATCCACTTGAAGATTTTTCGTATCAGGTGGAGAATGTGGAAGCATGTTGAGGTGATGGCATTGATTTGTCGGGGGATGACTGCGAGTGCTTGGTTGGCTGATCGGAGTTGTCTGGCGGGGGTGTAGAAATTTACACGGTGGTAGAGGTAATCGGGTCCGATGTTGTTTAGGGCCTTGAACGCGTGGGTAAGGAGCTTGAAGGTGATTCTCTTGTTTATGGGGAGCCAGTGAAGTTTCCTTAGGTGTTTGGTGATGTGGCATTGAAGAGGGATGTCAAGGATGAGTCTGGCTGAGTCTGGCTGAGGTGTTCTGGATACGTTGGAGTCTCTTTTGGAGTTTGATGGTGGAACCACCATAGAGTGCATTGCCTTAGTCTAACCGGCTGCTGACAAGGGTGTGGGTGACTGTTTTCTTGGTTTTCGGTAGGTATCCACTTGAAGATTTTTCGTATCAGGTGGAGAATGTGGAAGCATGTTGAGGTGATGGCATTGATTTGTCGGTCCATGGAGAGTGAGGAGTCCAGGATGAAGCCTAGATTTCGTGCATGGTCGGTTGGGGTTGGAGGGTGACCGAGGGTTGTGGGCCACCAGGAGTCGTCCCATGCAGATTTATTGGGTCCAAAGACTTTGGTTTTGTCTGTGTTCAGTTTGAGCTGGTTGTCCTTCATACAGGCAGCGACTGATATCAGGCCTTCGTGGATGTTCCTTTTGGCAGTGGTGGGATCTCCTGTGAGTGAGATGATTATCTTGGTGTCATCAGTGTAGGAGATGATGTTGAGGTTGTGGCGTCAGATGATGGCGGCAAGAGGGGCCATGTAGATGTTGAAGAGGGTGGGCTCAGTGAAGAGCCTTGCGGTACACCTGTCCGTGGGTCCTGTCTGTGAGGAAGGAGGTAATCCATTCCAGGGCTTTGCTGCAGATGCCAGCGTCGTGTAGGCGGGTGTGGAGGGTGTTGTGGTCGACAGTGTTGAAAGCTGCTGAGAGGTCTAGGAAGATGAGGGCGGTGGTTTCTCCTCAGTTGAGCATGGTGCGGATGTCGGCTATGGCGGCGAGGAAGGTGATCTCGGTGCTGTGGTTTCTTATGAAACTGGATTGGGAGTGGTTCAGGGTGTGGTTGGCCTCAATGTGGTCAATAAGTTGCAAGTTGATGGACTTCTCTATGACTTTGGCTGGGAAGGGGAGTAGAGAGATGGGGCGGTAGTTATTCGGGTCCGTGGAGTCTGACGACGGTTTCTTCAGCAGGGGTTTCAGTTCCACATGCTTCCAGATATCCGGGAAGGTGCCGGTTTTGATGGAGCAGTTGATAGTACGGCGGAGTTCAGGGGCAATGGTGTTGCTTGCTTTGTTGAATATGTGAAGGGGGCATGGGTCCGAGGGTGCACCGAGGTGGATGGATTTCATGATTCTGAGGGTGTCATCTGTGGTGACGGGGCTCCAGATAGTCTGTGAGTGGTGAGGGAGGGCGAATTTGGGAGGGGTGTCATTGGGTGTAGGGGAGTGGGTGGTGGAGGTTGAGTTATGAGGCGTGAACGTGTCATAGATGTCGAGGATCTTGCAGTGGAAGTGTGCAGCAAGGGTATTGCAGAGGTCCTGGGAGGGTGGAATGTTGGTTGTGTCGCTGTTGGGTTTAGAGAATTCCTTGATGACTGAGAACAACTCCTTGCTGTTTTGTGCATTAGAGTTTATTCTGTCTTGGATGGCTGTTTCTTTGGCGGTTTTTATGAGGTGGTGGTGGGTGGTGATTGCTTCCTTAAAGGCAGCTTTATCCAGAAGAATCTTGCTGGATCTCCAGGTTCTTTCCAGTCGCCTGCAGTGGTGTTTGGAGTCCTGGAGGGCCGGGGTGAACCAGCTAGCTTTGTTGGTAGTTTGGTGGCCAGATGGTTTTTTGAGGGTGGAGAGGGTGTTGGAGCAGTCTGTAATCCAGTGGTGGAGGTTGCGGACGGAGGAGTTGGCGTCTGTGGAGGTAGGTGGGGAGGATTTGTTTAGAGTGCGGTGTAGTTGGTCTTGGGTGATGTTGTTCCAGTTTCTGCGGGGCTGGTGGTACTATTGGAGGTGGGTGGTGGGTTTGTTGAAGGAGATGTGTATGCAGTGGTGGTCATTCCAGAGGAGTTTGGTGATGTGGTTGCCTGAGGAGAAGATCGAGTCGAGGGTGTGGCCGGCTGTGTGGGTTGGGTAGTTTACGAGTTGCTTCAGTCCGATAGTTCCATGGTTTTCCAGGAGGGTGGAGGTGTTGTGATCATTGAGGTTGTCAAGATAGAAGTTGAGGTCAACGAGGAGGATGTAGTCCGTTGAGGTGAGGGCATGGGGTGCGATGTGGTCGGTGATGGAGTCGAAGAAGGCGAAAAGGTCCGGGAGGTCTGTAGATGAGGGTGGTGTTGGGGTTAACCTGGATCTTGAAATGTAGGTGTTCTAGGCCTGGTGAGTGGTCGTCGGAGCTGGTTGTGACTTGGATGGTGTGTTTGTGGATGATGGCGATGCCTCCTCCAGGTCGGTTGCTGCGGTCTTTGTGGCAGATCTTGTAGCTGTCGGGTATTGCAGTGGCGATGTCTGGCGCTGATGCAGGGTTTACCCAGGTCTCGGTGAGGAAGGCAACGTCAGGGGAGTTGGAGTCTAGCAGGTTCCAGATTTCAAGGGCGTGCTTGTGGATGGAGCGGGTTTTTAGGAGGATGCAGTTGAGGTAATTGTGGCTGTTTTTGGGTGGGTAAGTTGGTTGGGTTGTGGTCCGGAGGAGGGGAGGGGAAGGAGCAGTTGCAGCAGGTGAAAGGTCCGAAGGTGTTGGTTGGGGATACGTGGTGGCAGGCGGATAATCTACTGGTGTTGAGCGCGTGGAGGGTGCTGGCGTCGTAATGGCAGCTGTTTCTGGAGCCAAGGTTTGTGGTGTTGGATGCGGTCGGGGCGTGGACGGGCGTTGACGGGCTTTCATTTAGGCAGCATTCACCATTAAAGACAGTGGGAAGGTGGGCGGGCTGGTTAGATGGGTAGGGGGTAGGTGTGAAAAAATAACAGAGCAAACAAAATAAAGAAAGATAAAGCACAAATACATAGGGATAAGGGAGAGAAAACTTACTTTAGTGGTGCAGCGATCACCATTAAATACAGCAGGAAGTTGGGCGGGCTGGTTAGCTGGGTAGGGGGGGTAGGTGTGCAATAATAACAGAGCAAAGAAAATACAGAAAGATACAGCACAAATACATAGGGATAAGGGAGAGAGAAATTATTTTAGTGGTGCAGCGATCACCATTAAATACAGCAAGAAGGTAGGCGGGCTGGTTAACTGGGTAGGGGGAAGTTGTGAAATAATAACAGAGCAAACAAAATACAGAAAGATACAGCACATGGGGTTTGTTTTTCAGCCAGCAGGGGCCGTTGCAGCGGTTGCTGGAGCTGTGACATATTGGTGTGAATCCCTGTGTGAAATGGTTGAGGGGGAGACCTCCATCGACGAGATACAGGAGAAGATTAAGGCGCTGAAGGTCGCCAATTCTTTCATCTGTGATGCCAATATGCAAATTATTCACCTGAATGCTAAGGTGTCAGGTTTTTCTGTTTTAGCATGCATGGCTCTGTGGCTAAAATCTTGGTCTCTGGACATGACCTCTAAGCCGAGGCTGTTGTCACTGAGAAGTTCCTGTTCGGTCCAGGGTTGAATTCGATCATATCCATGGTTACGGGAGGCAAGGGAGTTTTCCTGCCACAGGATAAGAAGGCTAAGCCTAAGGCATCTACTTTTCATCCCTTTCGTGCGGACAGGGCCCAGCGCCAGCAACCCACCATGAAAGCGGACCAGTCCAAGGGATATTGGAAGCCGGCTCAATCTTGGAACAAGTCTAAACAGAGGAAGAAGCCCGCCGAGACAGAATCAGCATGAAGGGGTGGCCCCCGACCAGTCTCCGGATCACGTAGGGGGCAGATTATCTCTATTCTCAGATGCATGGTTGCAGGACGTTCAGGACCCTTGGGTTCTAGAAGTTGTCTCCCAGGGTTACAGGATAGGGTTCAGATCCCATCCGCCCAAGGGCAGATTCCTCCTGTCAAACCTGTCTTCAAGACCAGAGAAGAGAGAGGCCTTTCTAGAGTGTGTGAGAGATCTCGCCTCTCTCGGGTTATTGTACCAGTACCCCTAGCAGAAAGGGGTCTAGGGTACTATTCCAACCTTTTTTTGGTTCCAAAGAAGGAGGGCACGTTCTGCCCGATTCTGGACCTAAAGTGTTTTAAACAAGTTTCTGAATGTTCCATCATTCAAAATGGAAATGATCAGATCTATTCTCCCCCTAGTTCAAGAAGGACAGTTCATGACAACTGTAGACTTGAAGGACGATTACTAATCCACAGGGACCACTTCAGGTTCCTAAGATTTGCATTTCTGGACCAACACTTCCAGTTTGTGGCCCTTCCTTTTGGTCTGGCAATGGCCCGAGAGTCTTCACAAAGGTTCTGGGGGCGCTGCTTGCAGTGGCCAGCTCCAGAGGCATTGTGGTGGCACCTTACCTGGACGACATCCTAGTTCAGGCTCCGTCGCTCAGCCTCACAGAGGATCATTCGAGGGCTCTTCTTCTTCTGCTCCAATCTCACGGTTGGAAGATCAACTCAGGAAAGAGTTCCCTGGTTCCCAGCAACAGGATGGAGTTTCTGGACACGATAATAGACTCTATGTCCATGAAGATATTTCTCACAGATCAGCGACGCAGGAAACTTGCGTCCACCTGTCTTGTCTTTCAGTCCTCCACAAGCCCATCGGTGGCTCAATGTATGGAAGTGATAGATCTCATGGTTTCAAGCATAGATGTCATCCCATTCGCCAGGTTCCAACTCAGACCTCTTCAATTATGCATGTTGAGACAGTGGAACGGTGATCATTCAGATTAGACTTGTGCATGGCCGAAAAATTCATTTCGGTTCGGATCGATTCAGATGTTTTCAAATTTCGGTTCGGATCGATTCGAATTCGGAAAAATTTGAATGAATTTGTTTCGGATTCATTCGGATTCGAATAAATTCGGCTAGATTCGGTTCGGTTCAATTCGGAAATTCGGAATTTCGGTATGTTAGGTGGGATGTGCTGTGTATTAGACCAGTGATTTGCCACCTTTTTTTTGCCATGGCACACTTTTTTACATTAAAAAATCCTGTGGCACACCACCATCCCAAAATTTTACAAAATCACACATTGTAGCCTAATACAGGATATATATACAATATATATATATATATTGTTACAGAAGCATTAGTTATTTTGTTGTGAAGAGCTTATTTACCAGCAGCAATGCCTGAACCAGCAAGCCAGCGCCTAAGAAGGGCTCCAAGAAAACCGTAACAAGTATCATTTCATAAAGAGTTAACTCTTTTTTTTCAGCTTTTAGAAACTATTGTCTAATCACCTCTGGAGCCAGACTGCTAATTGATAAGATGAACTTGTAAACTTGTTATCTTAAGTACTGTAATCCTATTGTGGCCTGTCAAAGGACAGTGCTCTCTATCTAAATGTGTGATGGGGATTTTGTGCTTCCCCCCCCCCTCCCCCTGGGAGTGCCCTGTGTGCATGTAACCTTAATAAAAAGCAGGCTGGGCATCCCAGTCCTGAGTTCTTGTTTGACCCTCAATCGCAGCGTTGACTCGTTTTTGTGGGCAGAAGGGTATCCTAGCTGTACTGCAGCTAAGGGAGATTATTCTATATTTGTGAGACTCATATAGAATACTATGGAAAGCAGCTTCTCCCCTCTTTAGCAATAGGGATCCAGGCTACTAAGCGGTCCATCTCTCAGCGAGACTAAGGGTAACCGTAACATTTGGCGGCAGCGGCGGGATTTTCCTGGATTTCCTAGGAGAGGTACAGAACGGATGGAGAGCGCTTACGAAAAATTGAAGCGTACAACCCTAAAGGATTTACTTGAAAGCAGAGGGGGGTACGCCAGCAACCGGCCGAGGAGAGAGCTGATCGCAGAATTGACCGAACTGGATCAGAGCTTCACAATGGCGGAAACACTGACCACGATTAGTGACGAAAAAACCAGGATTGTTCGGGAAAGGCTCTCATTATACGGGCCGAACCCCTCCATGGAATTAGTACAGCAGTTGATGGCGGAGGCGGACGAGGATATACGAGAGACTCGAGCCCACGAACTCAACCTAGCGAACGCACACCGCAATGCTGAAGCCCCGCAGGTAATCATCCCTGTCGAAAATGCTGGGAGGCCCAAGATACCCTATGCGGCATTTCGACCCTTCCTAGAGAGCGAGACAGGGATTGATGAATATTTGGCGGACTTCGAAAGGCAATGTGCCCTGCACCAGATTCCCAACAGAGAGTGGCCCACGATATTGTCTGGGAAACTATCCGGGCGAGCCCTGGAAGCCTTTCGTACTCTGGGTGCTGAGGAAGTGACACAGTATGAGCTAGTTAAGGAGACACTGTTGCGACGGTACGCTGTAACTCCGGACACGTATCGCCGACAGTTTCGGGGCACGGAAAAGAAGCCTAACGATACCCATATGGAATGGGCGCACCGAATGCGGAGAGCGGCAAATCACTGGCTGAGCGGAAGTAAAGCGGTGACTGGGGAGGAAATTTTACAATTGTTTCTCTTAGAACATTTTTATAATGGCATGGAACAGCAAGGGAAGGAATGGCTGCGAGACAGGCGGCCTTCTACCTTAGAAGAAGCAGCCAAATTGGCCGATGAACATTATGACTCCCGTCTTCACGAACCCATGAACTACCGAGCTCCAGCACGGGTCGAACCCAGAGAGGTTTACTGTGCACCCCCTCGTGCTGAATTCCGAGCCCCGGTGCCCACAGGGCCCGTCCGACACTCAGGACCACCCAATAACAGCTCTGAGCGTCCCAGACCGACTTGCCACCGATGCAAGCAACCAGGGCATTTCATGGCTAGCTGCCCCCTTAATACGCACCAGACACCCAGGAATTACAATTACCCCTCTGGGTCCTATCGTCCGGCCCGGGCCCTCTGTGTTAACCAAGAGGCCCCTATGGAGGGATATGTGGGGCCGCTTCACGAGGCAGACCCTGTATATGCTGCCTCAGATAACCGCCAGCACCATCGGCAGAGGGTATGGCTCGAGGGGCGATCTACCGAGGGATTGCGAGACACAGGGGCTACTATCACGCTGGTACAGAGTCATTTGGTGCCAGAGCACAAGCGATCCGGACAGACTGTGGCCGTTAGAGTGGCGGGGGGGGATGTGTACAAAATTCCAACAGCTAAAGTGCATCTTGATTGGGGAGCGGGAAAGGGGGCTGTGAACGTGGGCCTAATGGATAATTTACCTGCCGAAGTACTACTGGGCAACGATTTGGGCCCCATGACTTCTGCCTATGCTCCAGTATGCAACAACGAGGCGGACCCAGTGACTACACGGGCCCAAGCCCGGACGGAGCGAGAGCTCTCACCAGTGCGGGAGACACAGGTAAGACCTACCCCGACCTTGTCTGACAGGTTAGGCCCCATACCCTGGGACACCCCAGATGCTTTCGAGGCAGAGTCTAAGACTGACCCGACCTTACAAAAGTACCGGGAACGAGCAGAGACCGGAGGGGGCGGGGCAGATAACGAAACATTCTTATGGGAAAAAGGGAAACTATACCGCTGGACAGAGAAAAGGGGACAGCGTAGGCGACAGCTGGTAGTGCCCCACAAATACCGTCAAGAAATCCTCAAAATAGGCCACGACATCCCCTTAGCAGGCCACCTAGCCGTTACCCGTACCCTACACCGCATTACTCACACGTTCTTTTGGCCAGGGGTGCACGCTGACGTTAGAACTTACTGTAACACCTGCGATGTGTGTCAACGAGTAGGAAGGCGAGGCGATCACCCTAAAGCCCAGCTAGTAAATATGCCCATTGTAGAGGAACCCTTCAGCCGGGTTGCTATTGACCTAGTGGGACCACTGGCTACCCCTAGTCCCTCCGGTAAGCGATACATTCTTACCGTAGTGGACTACGCTACCAGGTACCCAGAGGCTGTCGCCCTATCCAACATACAAGCGGATACGGTAGCGAATGCACTAGTACAGGTGTTCTCCCGGGTAGGATTTCCAAAAGAAATCCTATCCGACCGAGGCACCCAATTTACGGCTGAATTGACCCAACAACTCTGGCAGGTTTGCAAAATTAAGTCCCTCCTGAGCTCCCCATACCACCCCCAGACGAACGGGCTGTGTGAGAGGTTCAATGGGACCCTCAAGCAAATGCTCAAGACGTTCACTCAGGAATACCGAGACTGGGAACGCTTCCTGCCGCACCTCCTATTTGCTTATCGGGAGGTGCCCCAGGAAACGACAGGGTTCTCTCCCTTCGAGTTGCTCTACGGAAGAAAGGTACGGGGACCCCTAAACCTGATCCGGGAGCACTGGGAGGGAGAGATGGAGGCTGACGGTGTCCCAATTGTGCCATACGTGCTGGAACTCAGGGACCGAATGGAGCAATTAGCCAAATCCGTGCGGGCTAATCTCCAGTTGGCCCAGAGAAGACAGAAAGTATGGTACGATCGGGGGGCCCGAAAGAGAATCTTCACCATAGGACAAAAGGTGTTAGTACTTAAGCCGGTGAAGACAGACAAATTGCAGGCGTCCTGGCAGGGTCCCTACCAGATCGTAGAGAAAAGGGGAGACACCACTTATGTGATAGCTAGCTGCCACGACAACAATCTTAGAAAGACATTCCATGTAAACATGCTCAAGGAATATTTTGAGCGACCAGAGAACGTGACGGCCGTATGTTGTTCCCCTCAGGAAGACCCCGACAGTTTACCCATTCCAGACCTATTAGAAAAGAGCCTCCCCACAGGTTTAGTGGCGCAGGTTCAGATAGGGGACCGACTTAGCCCCACTGAAAGGGAGCAGCTCAACCAACTCCTCCAGTCCAAACACCTCACCTTCTCCCCGAAGCCAGGGTACACTACTTTAACCACCCACCAGGTAGATACTCCGGGACAAGCTCCCTTGCGCCAGGCTCCGTACCGAATCCCCGAAGCAGTTAGGACAGGAATGAAGAAGGAGATCGATGAGATGCTCCAGCTCAGGGTAATTGAGCCCTCCGATAGTCCCTGGGCCTCCCCAGTTGTCTTGGTGCCCAAGAAAGATGGGACCACCCGGTTCTGCGTAGACTATCGGAGGCTCAATGAAAATACCGTGACGGACGCTTACCCTATGCCCAGGGTAGACGAGCTACTCGATCGTATAGCCAGGGGAAATTACCTGACCACTATTGACCTCTGCAAAGGTTACTGGCAGATTCCCCTGGCCCCGGAGGCTATCCCCAAGTCGGCATTCATCACCCCATTCGGCTTATATCAGTTTAGGGTAATGCCGTTTGGGATGAAGAATGCCCCAGCTACATTCCAGCGCTTGGTGGATAGGCTCCTGGATGGCTTCCAGAGTTTTGCTTGCGCCTACCTGGACGACATAGCGATCCACAGTGAGTCCTGGGAGGACCACTTAGCTCATGTGGGAATGGTTCTGGATCAGATCCGGGCTGCTGGCCTGACTCTGAAGCCAGAAAAATGCCACTTTGGGATGGCCGAGGTACAGTACCTGGGTCACCGGGTGGGGTGTGGAAAGCAGCGACCAGAGCCGGCCAAAATAGAAGCTGTCGCCAATTGGCCCACCCCCATCACTAAGACTCAGGTCCTAGCCTTCCTGGGCACGGCAGGGTACTATAGACGGTTCGTACCAGACTACAGCACACTTGCCAAACCCCTGACTGACTTGACCAAGAAGAACTTACCTCGACAGGTCCTGTGGTCTCCCCACTGTGAAAGGGCTTTCCAGGCTCTCAAAAATGCTCTAATTAACGCTCCTGTCTTGGCGGCCCCAGCCCTTAACAAACGTTTTATCGTCCATACAGATGCTTCCATGTTCGGGCTGGGAGCCGTCCTCAGCCAAGTAGGCGAAGATGGAGGGGAGCATCCAGTTGCCTACATCAGCCGGAAGCTCCTGCCCCGCGAAGTCAGCTATGCAGCGGTCGAAAAGGAGTGTTTGGCTTTGGTGTGGGCATTAAAGAAATTGACTCCCTATTTATATGGTCAGGAGTTCACTCTGGTCACCGACCATAACCCGTTGGTGTGGCTGAACCGGGTCTCTGGAGATAACGGCAGGCTATTACGTTGGAGCTTATCGTTGCAACCCTTCAATTTCACCATTACTTACAGACCTGGGAAACAGAATGGCAACGCCGACGGGTTGTCCAGACAAACCAACCTCAGCCCCGCATAACCAGCGGTCTGGACAGCCTTAGTCTGCCCCGAAAAGGGGTCAGACCGTGTCTGCCAGAGTGTTCCACAGAAAGGGAGCACTGTTACAGAAGCATTAGTTATTTTGTTGTGAAGAGCTTATTTACCAGCAGCAATGCCTGAACCAGCAAGCCAGCGCCTAAGAAGGGCTCCAAGAAAACCGTAACAAGTATCATTTCATAAAGAGTTAACTCTTTTTTTTCAGCTTTTAGAAACTATTGTCTAATCACCTCTGGAGCCAGACTGCTAATTGATAAGATGAACTTGTAAACTTGTTATCTTAAGTACTGTAATCCTATTGTGGCCTGTCAAAGGACAGTGCTCTCTATCTAAATGTGTGATGGGGATTTTGTGCTTCCCCCCCCCTCCCCCTGGGAGTGCCCTGTGTGCATGTAACCTTAATAAAAAGCAGGCTGGGCATCCCAGTCCTGAGTTCTTGTTTGACCCTCAATCGCAGCGTTGACTCGTTTTTGTGGGCAGAAGGGTATCCTAGCTGTACTGCAGCTAAGGGAGATTATTCTATATTTGCGAGACTCATATAGAATACTATGGAAAGCAGCTTCTCCCCTCTTTAGCAATAGGGATCCAGGCTACTAAGCGGTCCATCTCTCAGCGAGACTAAGGGTAACCGTAACATATATATATATATATATATATATATATATATATATACACTGTACTGTGCTGTCATGCCATGCCTCTTACAAACTGTACATGACATATTGACATTCATTCACAAACAATCATAATGATTGTCTGTGAATGAATGTCAATGTCATTGTTGTAAATGATGCCTGATGAGCCTGTCACATACCTCCCAATATTTCAAAATTTGAAAGAGGGACACCCCCGCACTGTTGTAAGTCTGCCGCGGCACACCTGAGGATCTCTCATGGCACACTAGTGTTGAAAAACACTGTATTAGACTAGTATTATGTACTGTATATTAGGTGTAACCCATAGCAGGGTGATATAACCTTATATACTGTACAATACTAGTGTAATCCATGGCCATCCAAATGTAACGAATAAATCCAAACTAATTTGGATTTATTCGGTAGATTCGGTACTACCGTAATTTGGAAATTCGAATCGATCCGAATCGCCGAATTTAACAAATTCATCCGAATTTCGATTCGTTTCGAATCGAAACGCACATGTCTAATTCAGATCTATTACAGCTGATTACCATGGATGCTCAGACTCGGAACTCCCTCTCTTGGTGGATTCGTCCGGAGCATCTGTCCATGGGGACATCCTTCTTGAGCCCGTCCTGGGAGATTGTGACCACAGATGCCAGTTTGATGGGATAGGAAGCTATTTGGGGTCCCAGGATGGCACAAGTAAAGTGGTCCAGGGTGGAGTCTCTCCTTCCGATCAACACCATGGAACTACGAGCAATTTACAATGCTCTGAAGGCATGGCCTTCTCTGGTGTCGGTCAGTTTCATCAGATTCCAGACCGACAACATTACCTCAGTGGCTTACATCAACCATCAGGGGGTACGAGGAGCCTCCTCGCGATGAGGGAGGTATCTCGGATTCTGGAGTGGGCGAAGTCCCACGACTGCTCGCACTCATCGATTCACATTCCAGGTGTTGACAACTGGGATGCGGACTTTCTCAGCAGGCAATCCTTCCATCCAGGGGAATGGTCTCTTCACCCTGAGGTGTTTGCAGAGATTTGTCTCAGATGGGGTACACCGGAAATAGATCTCATGGCGTCCAGACTCAATTACAAGCTACCTCGATATGTGTCGAGGTCCAGGGATCCCCAGGCGGAGCTGATAGATGCCTTAGTGGTTCCTTGGAGATTCAGCCTAGCTTACATTTTTCCACCGTTACCACTTCTACCTTGTGTAGTGGCACGCATCAAACAGGAGCGGGCCTTGGCCATTTTGATTGCTCCTTCGTTGCCACGGAAGACGTGGTTTGCAGATCTGGTGGGGATGTCATCCTCTCTGTGGCCGTGGAGGTTACCCTGTCACAGGGATTTTTTTTTTAATAGTGTAGTGGGTAACTGTGCAATGGGGGTTTAGGGGTTAATAGTGTAGCGGGTACTTTGCCGTGCACTATGTGGTGGGTTAGGGGTTAATAGTGTTGCTGGCACTTTGCGGTGGGCTATGTGTCGGGTAAGGGGTTAATAGTGTAGTGCAGACTTTGCTGTGGGCTATGTGGCGGGTTATTAAAGTTAGAAGGCTTATGGTGACTCAGGTTAGCGCGCAAGTATGGGTGTTTTTTTCCACTTTTCTCTCTCCATTGAAGTCTATTGGGGAGTATGTTACCGCGGTTGAGGTATTGTAACTTCTGCTCCTTGCGTGCGTTGGGTTAGCGTACAAACAAAAAATATTTACTTTCAATCTTTTATACACGCACTACCCAACACGTGCAAAGAGAAGAAGTGAAGCGGAGTCAGCGTGCAAGCAGGAGCTATAATTACTGCTCCACTCGTAATCTAGCCCTTAAAGTGATGGTAAATTCTCCAGCATAAAGTCACATATTATGAAAGCTCCTGTGCTAACTAGCATATTGATCTGCTTTTAGCATTAAAAAGTCCAATTAAACTTTAATAATTAAAGTGAAGGTAATGTTTGACGAATCAGTGCCCGGTTTTTAATAATCCTATTAAAAACAGGGGCACTTTAATTCATCAAACTTTACATTTCACTTGTTTTGTTCAAATACTTACCTTTTAATCCTGACAGCCGCTGCAGCGCTTCCTACTCCCGTCGCAAGCCCTCTTCGCGGATCCAAAATGACAAATCCGTCTTCCTCCAATCACGGCGTTGCCTCAGGCCATGATAACCTCTGGGGTAAAGCCATGATTGGAGGAAGCCGAATTTGTCATTTCTGACGTATGAAGAGGCTTCCGACGGCCGGGGAAATCGCTGGAGTGGCTGTCAGGATTAAAAGGTAAGTATTTGAACAAAACAAGTAAAATGTAAAGTTTGATGAATTAAAGTGCACCTGTTTTTTATAGGATTATTAAAAAACGGTCACTGATTCGTCAAACATTACCTTCACTTTAAACTTTTTCTCTGGCTCCGTTAACTGCTGTAATGCTGTTCTTCTTGCGCAGTTCTTATATGTTACATGGGGCGCTTGGTGAGGCTCTGATCGGTTAAAACAATTGCCAGTCAAACAAGTCAGAGAGAAATTCTGTGACAGAGACTTCATTACAGCAGTTAACGGAGCTGGAGAAAAACCTTAATTATCAAAGGTAGATTGGACTTTTTAATGCTAAAAGCAGATAAATATGCTAGTTAGCACATGAGCTTCCGTAATATGTGACTTTATGCTGGAGAATTTACCATCACTTTAAGGCAGTAAATGCATTCTCATCTTTATTATCGGTTAGGTGAAAAGTATAAAAACTGTATTGCCCTTCTGTCACAAGCAAATGAATAGGCAGTGCCCATTTTATTGCTTCTAAGAACCTCTAAATCACTGATTGCAAGCAAGTAATTACCAAATATGAAAGTACTGAGAGTCTAACTAAGACAACAAAATGTGCACACAAAAAAACAGCTCAATTGTTACTCCAAAATCAGATCTTTATTATGTTCTAACTACTGCATAAACTGCTATGAAACTACATCTCCCAAAAAACAAAAAGCAAGGATACATTTTATATTATTATTATACTTTATGAAGCGCCATCATATTCCGCAGCGTTGTCCATGGATACAGTTCATTTAAATAAAACAATATAAAACTTGTAAGAGACAGGACAAAATTTACACAAACACATACAGGAGGAATTGAGGGCCCTATTCCCGTGGAAACTTACAATCAAGAAGGGTAGGAGGTTGAGAAACAGGAGGTGAGGACTGCAAGATTGAGAAAGATGTTAATGCAGAGTTAGATGAGGGAAATGTTGTTAGGTAAGAGAAATATTATTGAGTTGGTTGGTAGGCTTCTCTGAACAGAAAAGTCTTCAGAGAGCATTTAAAGGAAGAAAGATTAGGGCAAAGCCTGACAGCACGAGGGAGAGTGTTCCAGAGGGTAGGTGCTGCACGACAGAAGTCCTGCAGTCTAGCATGAAAAGAGGTCATAGTAGCAGATGCAAGGAGCTGGTCACTGTTGGATCTTAGTGGGCGGGCTGGAGTATACTTGTTGATTAGAGAGGATAGGTAGAGGGAAGTGGTGTTGGTGAGCGCTTTGTATGCAAGGGTGAGAATTTTGAATTTAATTCTGCTGTGAATGGGGAGCCAATGAAGGGACTCACATAGAGGTGCAGCAGATATAGAGCAACGGGAAACATGGGTCAGTCTAGCAGAGGCATTTAGGATGGATTAAAGGGGGGAGAGTCGGGAAAGAGGAAGGCCAGTAAGTTAGGTTATTGCAGTAGTCAAGTCGGAAAAAAACAAGGTAGTGGGGTGTTAGTGCACAGAAAAGGTTGAATCTAGGAAATATTGTGTAGATGGTTGCGGCAGGATGTAGAAAGTGATTGGATATGGGGGACGAAGGATAGATTTGATTCAAGTGTAACTCCGAGGCAGCGGACTTGGGGCGATGGGGAAATGGTGATCCCGTCAACAGAGATAGAGAAGTCACAAGTCGGCGTAGAGCTTGAGGAGGGATAAGAAGGAGCTCAGTCTTGGACATGTTAATCTTTAGGTGGTGAGAGGCCATCAAGGAAGAGATACCAGATAAGCAGTCACTGACATGATAAAGGACAGAGGGAGAGAGAGCAGGGGTGGAGAGGTAGATCTGGGTGTCATCAGCATAGAGGTAATATTTGAAGCCATAACTGTTGATAAGTTTACCCAGCAAAGAAGTATAAATGGAGAAGAGTAGAGGACCCAGAACAGATCCTTGAGGTACTCCAACAGACAGAGGTATTGGAGAGGAGTTGTCGCCGGCAAATGACACAGAAAAAAACCTGTGAGAAAGATAGGAGTAAATCCAGGAAAGAGCAGTGTCACAGAGGCCAAAAGAGCTAAGGGTCTGTAGGAGGAGGGGGTGGTCAACTATGTTGAAAGCAGCTGAGCAGTCAAGTAAGATGAGTATAGAGTAGTGGCCAATATTTTTAGCAGAGAGAAGATCGCTAGTAACCTTGGTAAGGGCAGTCTCAGTTGAGTGTTTGGGGCAGAATCTGGATTACAGGGGGTCAAGCAAGGAGTTGGCAGACAGGAAGTGGGTTAGACAATTGTAAACTAGTTTTTCAAGGAGTTTTGATGTTAGTGGAAAAAGTGATATTGGGCGGTAGCTTTCAGTTGACTTTTGCGTGTTTGAACGAAGATGGTAATGAGTTGGTAGAGAGAGATAGGTTGAAGATGTGGGTAAGAGCAGGGATGAGGGTGGAAGATATGGAGGGTATTAGATGGGAAGGGATAGGGTCAAGCAGGCAGGTAGTTAGGCGTGAGGATAGTAAGGAAGAAACTTCATTCTCAGTGGCTGGATGGAAGATGCAGAGGGAGTAACTGGTCCTGTTGATGGAATATTGCAGGTTGGTGTTGAGATGATGCTTTGCATAGTACATGTTTTGTTTAAAAAGTAGTCTTCCAGATCTTGAGCACTAAAGACAGACGAGGGGTGGAGCAGGTAGGTGGTATATTTTGTAGAGAGAAAGTGAGGAAGCCAGGCGGCAAAGTTGTCAAGGAATTGGGAGGCAGGTCCAGGAGAGCAATAGATGACTGACACTTTGAGGGAGACAGGTAGAACAGGCGAATACAGTAGACTTCAAAGGAGGAGAAGGAGAGAGATGGGATTGGAGATAGGTACTAATAAGTGCAGAGGGGGAGAGCAGGATCTCAACACCGCCGCCACGTTTGTCTCCTGGCCTAGGGGCTTGGCTAAAGTGAAGACCACCATGTGTGAGAGCAGCAGTGGAAACTGTAGCCAGGTTTCAGTAATTGCTAAAAGGGTGAAAGCATTTAAAATAAACAGGTCATAAAGGGTTGTAAGTTTGTTGCAGACAGAGTGACAGTTCTATAGTGTGCAAGTGAAAGGAGTGTGTGCGTATGGGATGCATTGGATGGGAATGAGGTTATGTGTGTTGCCTTTATTAAAGTTTTAAGTCTTCCGTAATGCACTTCTGGCAACACATCCTCTTTTCAGACAAAAAAACAAACAAACATTGCAACCATTTGGCCTTCACTGCTCCAATCCCACTCAGCATTTGTCCCAATCACCCCTCAAAATAAATACCCATATTATTTTCCTTAAGAAGCCCCTCACTCTGCCAATCAAGACGCTCCCTTTGGTCTCTGTCCAATGGGAGGTTCGAATCTGGCTGCGGGTGTATAGAACTAGGGAAGGTTTCTGGTTCTTTTATTCTATTTTTTTTTCTGAAAGCAAATTAGCTCTTTATTGCTTATATTTATTGCTTCTGGGATTAATGGTGTCATTTATTCTTTCACAATACAGATAGAACGTGCAATTTTAAACATCTTTCCAATTAACTTCCATGATTAAATTAGCTTCATTCTCTTGGTATGAGGCATTGTGAGGCGGCCGACCAGGAGTTCCAGGAGCCTGGCCAGCCTAGGAGGGTTTTCCTGGTCATAAACCTTCTCTTCTCTGAAGACAAAAACAAGCCAAAACAAAGCAAACAAACAGCTTCCAGAGATGGTGGTTGCTCTGAGGAGCCCAAAACCACTGAGAAACAGCTGGGGTGAAGTCTATAGGGGGGGGGCAAGGGTTCAGCCCCTGCAGCCCAGTATCCGTGACAACTCCCCCCCCCTCCAGTTCGGCAGACCCGGCATAGGGGTGGCACTTACAGGGTGTCATTTTAAAGCTATCGGTCGCCAGATTTCACAGTCCAAAAATCAGCAGGATTCGTTACTGGGGACCGGAGTTACACTCTGTTGAAGTTATGGGGTTATGGGTGTCCAAAACCCCCGGTTCCCAAAGGAGCTCCCCTCCGGCAATTCCGCCACCCCTTGTACTCCCCAGGGGCTACTAATCCCCAAAAGAGCGGAGCTCCGGGGCACATGGTTGCTGGAGCGACCTGGGTTAAAGTTAGCGGTGTTCTGCTGTCCTGTGGCCGACCGGGAGTTCCAGGAGCCTGGCCAGCCTGAGAGGGGTTAGGCGGGTGTCCATTGTGAGGCGGGTAACCAGGAGTTCCAGGAGCCTTGCCAGCCTAGGAGGGTTTTCCTGGTCATAAACCTTCTTGTCTCTGAAGACAAAAACAAGCCAAAACAAAGCAAACAAACAGCTTCCAGAGATGGTGGTTGCCCTGAGGAGCCCAAAACTACAGAGAAACAGCTGGGGTGTAGTCTATAGGGGGGGGGGCAAGGGTTCAGCCCCTGCAGGCCAGTATCCATGAGACCCCCTTCTCTACATCCAACTCTACTCTCTCTACGGCCCCCTTCTCTACATCCAACGTTTCTATCAACATTCTATTCCCACCCTTCTTTTCAATCAACCCCGCTAAGCACATTCTATGCCCCCCCTTCTCTACATCCAACCCCTCTATCCACATTCTATGCCCCCCTTCTCTACATCCAACTCTACTCTCTCTACTATCCACACTCTATGCCCCCCTTCTCTACATCCAACCTTTCTATACACATTCTATTCCCACCCTTCTCTTCATTCAACCTTGCTAGCCACATTCTGAGCCCCCACTTCTCTATGCTACCCTCCTTCTCTACATCCAACCTTTCTTTCCACATTCTATGCCCACCATTCTCTTCATTAAACACCGTAATGACATTCTATGCCCCCCCTTCTCTACATCCAACCCCTCTATCCACATTCTATGTCCCTCCCCCTTCTCTACATCTAACCCCTCTATCTATCCACGCTCTATTCGCATACTATGCTATGCCCACCCGTCTCTTCATTCAACCCCGCTAACCACATTATCTGCCCCCCCTTCTCTACATCCAACCCCTCTATCCACATTCTATGTCCCTCCCCCTTCTCTACATCTAACCCCTCTATCTATCCACATTCCATGTTTACCCCCAATCCAGGCTCTGCCCTTTTATATTACAGTTTTTATCCCATTACTTCCATATTGCAGGTTTTATCCCATTGTCAATTATATCCCAATCCAATCGCTGCCCTTCCATATTCTATGATACGGAATCATTATTAAGGGGTTAGGGTGGATTCGAACCGGCAGCCTTGGGCTTTCTAGGCCATGTGCTTTACCACTCTACTACAGCACATTTCTACTTGTGGGTTATGTCATTTAGCCCATCAACTAAAGTTGTTGTGGTCTAGTGGCTCGCTTTGCTGCCTATCATGCAAGAGGTTGTGAGTTCAAATCCAGCACAAGATGTTTGCTCTGTGTGTCTTTAAAGGTTTTTTTTTTGCTAAATATATTCTATTTTATTTCCTTAAAGCAAGTTTACTCTTGCTTTTTGTTTTGCAAAATGTTTTCTTTTCCTTAGAGCAAGTCATATCTTTACTGCTGTACACTGTGTCTCCATGATTGGGCTAAAATGAGGAAGCGAATGAGTACTGGCCCCGTTTTTGCAACCCTTTGTGCAGGATCGTTTGGCCTAGTGGTCAGCATAGCCGCTTGGCGCTCTGTCCAATGTGAGGTTCGAGTCTGGCTGCGGGCATGTAGAGCTAGGGACGGTTTCTGGTCCTTTTAGTCTATTTTGTTTTCTGAAAGCAAATTAGCTCTTTATATTTATTGCTTCTGGGATTAATGGTGTCATTTGTTCTTTCACAATACAGATAGAACGTGCAATTTTAAACAACTTTTTAGTTGACTTCCATGATCGAATGTGCTTCATTCTCTTGGTATCCTTTGCTGAAGGAGCAACAGTGCATTACTGGGAGCTAGCTAAACATATCTAGTCAGCCAATGGCAAGAGACAAATGTGTGTAGCCACCAACCAGCAGCTTGTTCCCATGAGTGTAGGATATGCACATGTTGTTTTTCAACAAAGGACACCAAGAGAATGAAGTAAATGTGAAAATAGAAGTGAATATAAAAGGGTCTTAAAATGGCATGCTCTATCTGAATCATGCAAGTTTTATTTTGACTTTCGTACCACTTTAAAGGTACTTGAAACCCAGTTTTTCTCTTTCACGATTCCGGTAGGACATG
Source organism: Bombina bombina (assembly GCF_027579735.1). Lineage (NCBI taxonomy): Eukaryota > Metazoa > Chordata > Amphibia > Anura > Bombinatoridae > Bombina > Bombina bombina. Next base: position 642,236,159 of record NC_069500.1, on the reverse strand, counting down.
CCATTGTAAACAACTTTCCAATTGACTTCCATGATCAAATTTGCTTCATTCTCTTGGTATCCTTTGCTGAAGGAGCAACTGTACATTACCTGGAGCTAGCTCAACATATCTAGTCAGCCAATGACAAGAAACAAATGGGTGTAGCCAACACCCAGCAGCTTGTTCCCAACTGTTTTTTCAACAAAGGACACCAAGAGAATGAAGTAAATGTGAAAATAGAAGTGAATATAAAATGGTCTTAAAATGGCATGCTCTATCTGAATCATGCAAGTTTTATTTTTACTTTCATACCACTCTAAAGGTACTTGAAACCCAATTTTTCTCTTTCACGATTCCGGTAGGACATGCCATTGTAAACAACTTTCCAATTGACTTCCATGATCAAATTTGCTTCATTCTCTTGGTATCCTTTGCTGAAGGATTTAAAAGGGCCTTAAAATGACATGCTCTGTCTGAATCTTGCAAGTTTCATTTTGACTTTCTTATCCCTTTATGCAGAGCAAGGCATGGGGGCTTATTGGTTAGTTTAGTAGCCTTGAGAGCCTGGAGGTTATAACTGCTAACGTAGCACAGAATGTTGGGAGCAAATTCGTCACGTGGAGACTGTTATGCTACCCTGACCTCTTCTCCCTGAGATCTCATGAAGCCAGAACATGATCACAGTTGCAGCTAAAGCTTTCAAGAGATCTTTACAAGGGAGACGGGTGTTCTTTTTCTTGGTTTCCTGTGAAACGGCATGGATTATTTGCCGAGAGAGAGCTACTGCTAACCTAACATGGACCTTCTGGTCCCAACGGTTGCGCACTTTAACCCAGCCATGACCAGGTATTCATAAAAGCATCAGCAAGCTGACATTCAGACAGCTGCAATGACTTATTGTGTCCTGTACCCGCAGCAGTGCAAGGAAAGGCACTGACTTTAGCCTGCCCTAGGAATGTCTGCATGGAAGGCTTACAGAGCATCCTAGCTACAGCGCCCCAAGACATTCTTAAAGCTAGAATAAAAACAATCTCATTGATAGGCTCTACCCGCTAATCCTTTGAATTGCGGAGAGAAAAACACACACACACACACATATTCACATGGGAACAGACACGTCAATGGCACCAAATCTTTAAAAATAAATACCCATCTTATTTTCCTTAAGATGCCCCTCCCTCTGCCAATCAAGACCCTCCCTCTCCATAACGAAAAAATGTTTTCCAAGCCACATCCATAACCCAACCCGCAAATCGCTCCTCATTCTCTCTATCCCCTTTTTCTTACCCAGTCCAATCCTTCCCTGCTCAATCCACTTCCAACAAGACCCCATGTCCCTGTCCTGATGCTTTCAGATTCCCATCTCCCATTCCATATTCGACTTCCTATACTCCCCGAGCAGACCCCTCCCTTTCCAGTTACCCATTTTTTTCTTTCCTGACGAGACCTTTCTCTACATCCAGCCCTTCTATTCATATTCTATGCCCCCCCCTTCTCTACATCCAACCTTTCTATTCCCACCCTTCTCTTCGTTCAACCCCGCTAACCACATTCTGAGCCCCCCTTTTCTGTGCTACCCTCCTTCTCTACATCCAACCTTTCTTTCCACATTCTATGCCCACCCTTCTCTTCATTCAACCCCGCTAACCACATTCTATGCCCACCCTTCTCTACATCCAACCCCTCTATCCACATTCTATGCCCACCCTTCTCTACATCCAACCCCTCTATCCACATTCTATGTCCCTCCCCCTTCTCTACATCTAACCCCTCTATCTATCCACCCTCTATCCACATTCCATGTTTACCCCCTAATCCAGGCTCTACCCTTTTATATTACAGATTTTATCCCATTGTCAATTATATCCCAATCCAATCACTGCCCTTCCATATTCTATGATACGGAATCATTATGAGGGGTTAGGGTGGATTCGAACCGGCAGCCTTGCGCTTTCTAGGCCATGTGCTTTACCACTCTACTACAGCACATTTCTACTTGAGGGTAATGTCATTTAGCCGCATCAACTAAAGTCGTTGTGGTCTAGTGGTTAGCTTTGCTGCCTATCATGCAAGAGGTTTTGAGTTTTAATCCAGCATAAGATGTTTGCTCTGTGTGTCTTTAAAGTTTTTTTTTTTGCTAAATATATTCTATTTTATTTCCTTAAAGCAAGTTTACTCTTGCTTTTTGTTTTGCAAAATGTTTTCTTTTCCTTAGAGCAAGTCAAATCTTTACTGCTGTACACTGTGTATCCATGATTGGGCTAAAATGAGGAAGCGAATGAATACTGGCCCCGTTTTTGCAACTCTTTGTGCAGGATCGTTTGGCCTAGTGGTCAGCATCGCCGATTGGAGCTCTGTCCAATGCGAGGTTCGAGTCTGGCTGCGGGTGTGTAGAGCTAGGGAAGGTTTCTGTTCCTTTTAGTCTATTTTGTTTTCTGAAAGCAAATTAGCTCTTTATTGCTTATATTTATTGCTTCTGGGATTAATGGTGTCATTTGTTCTTTCACAATACAGATAGAACGTGCAATTTTAAACAACTTTTTAGTTGACTTCCATGATCGAATGTGCTTCCTTCTCTTGGTTTCCTTTGCTGAAGGAGCAACAGTGCATTCCAAATTTTTTCTTTCACGGTTCCGGTAGGACATGCCATTTTAAACAACTTTCCAATTGACTTCCATGATCGATTGTGCTTCCTTCTCTTGGTTTCCTTTGCTGAAGGAGCAACAGTGCATTCCAAATTTTTTCTTTCACGGTTCCGGTAGGACTTGCCATTTTAAACAACTTTCCAATTGACTTCCATGATCGAATGTGCTTCATTCTCTTGGTATCCTTTGCTGAAGGAGCAACAGTGCATTACTGGGAGCTAGCTAAACATATCTAGTCAGCCAATGGCAAGAGACAAATGTGTGTAGCCACCAACCAGCAGCTTGTTCCCACGAGTGTAGGATATGCACATGTTGTTTTTCAACAAAGGACACCAAGAAAATGAAGTAAATGTGAAAATAGAAGTGAATATAAAAGGGTCTTAAAATGGCATGCTCTATCTGAATCATGCAAGTTTTATTTTGACTTTCATACCACTTTAAAGGTACTTGAAACCCAGTTTTTCTCTTTCACGATTCCGGTAGGACATGACATTGTAAACAACTTTCCAATTGACTTCCATGATCAAATTTGCTTCATTCTCTTGGTATCCTTTGCTGAAGGAGCAACTGTACATTACCTGGAGCTAGCTCAACATATCTAAGCACCCCCTTTGTAAACTTCATAAGCACCAGCGCCCCCCCATGTCATCCCCATAAGCACCCCCTGTGTAACTTACCCCTATAAGAACCCCATGTGTAACTTAAGTAAGCCCCATCAGCACCCCCTGTAACCCCTATAAACACCCACTGTGTAACTTATGTAACCCCATCAGCACCCCCTGTAACCTCTATAAGCACCCAATGTGTAACTTATGTAACCCCATCAGCACCCCCTGTAACCCCTATAAACACCCACTGTGTAACTTATGTAACCCCATCCGCACCCCCTGTAACCTCTATATGCACCCAATGTGTAACTTATGTAACCCCATCAGCACCCCCTGTAACCCCTATAAACACACACTGTGTAACTTATGTAAGCCCCATCAGCACCCCCTGTAACCCCTATAAGCACCCACTGTGTAACTTATGTAACCCCATCAGCACCCCCTGTAACCCCTATAAGCACCCACTGTGTAACTTATGTAAGCCCCATCCGCACCCCCTGTAACCCCTATAAGCACCCAATGTGTAACTTATGTAACCCCATCAGCACCCCCTGTAACCCCTATAAACACCCATTGTGTAACTTATGTAACCCCATCAGCACCCCCTGTAACCTCTATAAGCACCCAATGTGTAACTTATGTAACCCCATCAGCACCCCCTGTAACCCCTATAAACACCAACTGTGTAACTTAAGTAAGCCCATCAGCACCCCCTGTAACCTCTATAAACACCAACTGTGTAACTTATGTAACCCCATCAGCACCCCCTGTAACCCCTATAAACACACACTGTGTAACTTATGTAAGCCCCATCAGCACCCCCTGTAACCTCTATAAACACCAACTGTGTAACTTATGTAACCCCATCAGCACCCCCTGTAACCCCTATAAGCACACACTGTGTAACTTATGTAAGCCCCATCAGCACCCCCTGTAACCCCTATAAGCACCCACTGTGTAACTTATGTAACCCCATCAGCACCCCCTGTAACCCCTATAAGCACCCACTGTGTAACTTATGTGAGCCCCATCCGCACCCCCTGTAACCCCTATAAGCACCCAATGTGTAAGTTATGTAAGCCCCATCAGCACCCCCTTGTAACCATCGTAAGCACCCCCCGGGCACGGCAAGTCGGCGGCGCACGATGGATCAATGAGGAGTAGGGCCGTGTGCGCGTTGTTTGCGCATGCGCATTGCAGATTACGGTCCATAGAATTCCTCGACCCATTGTTCTCAAATAAGTTGCCTTAAACAGCTGTTTGTAGGAGGTTGGGCCTCTTGCGCATGCGCAGTGAGCGCCACACCCCTTCAATAGCTGATTACACATCATCGGAAGTGACGTGGTGTACACATTCCTATGGTATACAACTTATTTTAGAACACCAGACTGACCTTGGGAAATATGAGAAGTACGAAAATGTTGGATACGTTTTAAAATACAGAAAACTATGAGCCAATGTTAACACTTATTAATTGGACACTCAAAGGCACAGTATTATTTTTCTAAAAGAGCAGAATTGCTGTTTTGTAGTAAGGGTCTCAGGTTTCTATTTCAATGTAAGAGGCAACATACGTGACACCCAACCTGATTCCATACAGGGATGGTTTTGTCATAAACCGCCCCATGTCTCTTTAAAGTGAATGTCAAGTTTGATTAATTATTGTCCGGTTTTTAAAAACCCTATTAAAAGCAGGGGTCACTTTCATTCATCAAACTTTACATTTAACTTGTTTTGTTAAAATAGTTACCTTTTAATTTTGAAAGCCGCTTCAGCACTTCCCCCGCCTGTCACAAGCCTCTTTATATGTAAAAAATGACGAATCCGGCTTCCTCCAATCACGGCGTTGCCCCAGGCAATGATTCTCCTGGGGGGGAAGCCGTGACTGGAGGATGACGTATGAAGTGACGAGCGGCAGGAGGGGGAATCGGTGGAGCGGCTTTCAAGATTACAAGGTAAGTACACTGTCAGAAAAAAGGGTACGGTTGGGGTCCGTTTGTGAACACTTAGGGTACAACTGCTGTGGTTGTACCCTCAATGGATCATAATTACACCTTAAGGAACTAATATTTACCATTTAGTGGTAAATAAGGTACAAATATGTTTCCAACTGTCAAAGGGTCCATGTCTGTACCTATTAATCCCCCCAAAAAGGTACAATCACTTGTGTGACTAAAAGTTTGAAGGGGATCGGTGGTTCAAGGCTGCCAAACCCTGCAAGTCCATATAATTTGCACACCTCAATGATTCATATTCACATAACTGGCAGTCACCTAAAATGAATGCAACATACATGTTGTACAGCAAAATAATTATGTTCAATCGTTGTTGGTAATATGCAAGAAGCGGACAAAGCAAAAAAATACTTAATAACCCATATATTCAATGATACTGTGTTGCTGGTTCTAAATAGCAAACAAGCACTTAACATTTTAATTTTTATATTTAGAGCACCTTAAGCAAATGTATTAACTAAAATTTCAAAGAAAAATTTTCGTTTTAAATTCTATAAAATAAACAAGAGCTGTTTATGAAATTTAAAAAAAAAAAAAAATTGTAACCATTTCCCAGTCACACACATGGACATTGTGTAACACGCCATAGCGCCATCTGTTGGTTGAAAGTTCCTTGACATGTGCAATACAGCTCCATCTATTGGTAGCAGGTTCATCACCAAAATGCGTACTGGGGAAAGACTAATTTGCATATATTTTGCATAGAGTGACAATTCAATGTATGGTTGTGAGTTTTATCATTTATCCCTCCGAATCCCCCCTTCTTTTCGCTAATTATATTTTATTATTATGTTGTTTTCTATATGTTTTATATATATATTCATGTTTTATGTGGCATGTCACCCTAAATTAAATGGGGTGTTTTTAGAGTCTAGTACAAAGTGATCTAAAACTTGTTGAGTAGTACTTTTTGGAACTGGTAGTTTAGTCTAGTTCTTTCAGGTGGTTCTGTAGCAGTCTTTGGATTTACTTTATGGCTACAATATCCAAACTTTTTTTAAAACTGTAGTGTGGCTATTGTAATACTGTCTAAAAAAGTACACATTAAATGAATGCATATTTGAATATTATATAATAAGTTTAATGGAACAGCATTTGTAATATGCTGTGTTGAGTACAAATTTGGCATCATGGGGTGCAAAGGGCTTGTCACTGGGGCAGTACTCTTAAAAGGCCAGATTTGCACCATTTTATAAGGGTACAATATAGTACCATAGCACTGAGGTCCAATATAGTCACCAAAGGTACATATTTGCCTTTGAAAGGTACAATCTGCAAGGGTACCAATTTGTACCCATGTTAAAGGGTACAGAGGGTGTACCTTTGAGGGTACTGCCCCAGTGACAAGCTGTTGTACCCCTAAAGGTACAATTTTTGCACATTTTTTCTGACAGTGTATTTTAACAAAATGAGAGAAATGTAAAGTTTGATGAATGAAAGTGCCCCTGTTTTTAATAGGGTTTTTAAAAAAATGGGCACTGATTCATCAAACTTGACATTCACTTTAAGTGGTCTAGGGCTGAGATGTGAGCATTATAAGTCCCCCACCCAGGGCCGGCTTAACCATGGGACGAAGTGAGTCCAACAGCCCTTGTGACACTTTATAAGGGGCGGCATTTCAGTGAGTGACGCACATTCCGCCGGGTCACAGATTTCGACATTACACCGGTGTAACCCCCTCCACTGCGTGTTTAGATAACAAGCAGAATGACAGGTAACACATTAATCCGATCTCCTGCTACAGAACAGCAGTTTTAACTAATCCTTTTATTTTACTTTATTATTTTACTTTATTATTTTACTTTATTATTTTAACAGGCTGCTTTGAAAGATTGTGGAAAGGGGGTGTGGGACTTAAAGGACCAGTAAATAGCTGATTTGTGGTATTCATTTTAAAGGTTGTATAATTTAAATATATGTAAGTGATCACACAGATATAAGGATTTTATAATAAAAACTTCTTTTAGCTTATTTTTTAGTAGATTTCTGAATTCTCTCAACAAGCTTTAGCTTTGCTAAATTTCAGCTGATCTAACTGAAGAGTTGGAGACCAGCTGCATCATGCAAATAAAATAAGTGTGCTTCCTCCTACAACAACAAAACAGTGCCTAAGTTGCTCTTTTGTACAGTGTGCATGTTGTTTTATTTTATTTATTTTTTCATTTTAAACTTTGTTGAACATTTCTCACACAGAAAGTATAGGCTATACATCAGTCCCACCCACTCTTTTTGTTGTTGCTTTGTTAAATATTACAAGGATAGTCTAGTCAACATTAAACTTTCATGACTCAGGACATGTCATTTTAAACAACTTTCCCATTTACTTTTATCATCAACTTTGCTTTGTTCTCTTGGTATTCTTTGTTGAAAGCTAAACCTAGGTAGGCTCATATGCTAATTTCTAAGTCCCTGAAGGCCGTCTCTTATCTCAGTGCATTTTGACATTTTTTACAGCTAGACAGTGCTAGTTCATATGTGCCCTATAGATTACATTATGCTCACTCCAGTGGAGTTACCTAGGAGTCAGCACTGATTGGCTAAAATTCAAGTCTGTCAAAAGAACTGAAATAATAGTGCAGTCTGCAGAGGCTTAGATACAAGGTAATCACAGAGATAAAATGTATTTTAATATAACTGTATTGGTTAAGCAAAACTGGAGAATAGGTAATCAAGGGATTATCTATCTTTTTAGACAATAAAAAATCTGAATGTTTCAAACCCTGAATGCTTGTGCACAAAATCCATGTAATTTGTGTATTAATTGTCATGCATTCTACAAAAAAATTAAAAGCAGGGTGTTTGTCAAGCTTTTAAAGTTATTAGTATATATAAATATGTCTGATCATATAGTTTGTATATCATGTTATCACTAATTTATTTATATCTATCTATCTATCTATCTATCTATATGTATATATCCCAGGTGCCTCTTACACATGCATTAACTACGCAGAAATGGACTGGTAAAATGCATTGTATTTTAAAAAAATATATTTTTTTATCAGTTTAACCTTATATTGTGGGTTTTAGCTCCTGAATAGGAGCGCTTGTGGTAAGAGGGAGTTGCCTTTATTTCTCCTTTTGGGGGAAGATATTTGGAGTATACCCACTCTTTGTTATAGTGCAAGAGACTATTCACCCCTTTATTGCACCTGTGGGGTAAGTTACAGGCTCCCAGCAGCATAACCTTACCATGTACAAAGACACAGAGCCAGTCAGGGTTGCATACAGGCAGGCTTAGTAAGGGGGGTGGTCATGCTAGTGGGTTGATATGTTAGTCAGTAATTTTACTATTGGGGGCGTCATTTCATTCTCTGACCCTCAGTATAATACATTTCCTATTCTGTATGTCATTTCCTTCAGCAGGGACATCACATGGATTTTCCACAAGAGCAAGGGTTCTAGCTCACTGATTTACAAACCTTTCCTCAAGCCTCCCTAAGAGTAATAAACACCATGTTTTCCATAATACAGGAGAGGATTATGTGTCCTCACCCACTCTGAGTGGTTAAATATACAGTTCATTATTCTGAAGAAATACAAAAACATTACTATGTCTTTCTTCTGAATACCTCTTTGTTATCCAGCATTACTTTGTAGAACACTTGATAATCCTACTCCTGAGGGGGACTTTATATGTGTTTGTTTACCCCTTTGAATGTTAACTTAAGGTCAGTAAAGTTCACATGTGTCTAAGATGCACTTGGTAAGTCAACTTTTTCCAAAACGGTAAGTACACAAAATAAATTATTTTATTATTGCATCTAATAAAAATTACATCTCTAAAAGAGCAGGGTGAGGTGGATTCTTTGAAACTTAAAATGGGTTTATATACAGTATATGAAGAATACTTGTAGTGAAGATCTGCAATAAAAATAGGAATGGTGAGGACTATCAGCTTTGCAACAAACATGTGCAAAAGATCTGTGTGTGATAAGGTTTATCTCGATCTAGAGAGATGGAAGGAAATTCTTTGGAATGAATTTTATACATTGCTTGGCTCTGCCATTGCTAGTGCTGCAGGCTCCTCCTATTATTCAAATTATCTGCTTCTCATGTAAGAGAAACCATAAGGCCTTCATAAATCGGCTGACAATCACCTTTTCTGGGCTGTAAGTGAAAGAATTTTGAAAGAGCACCCAGACAAGCTAAAGATTTGGTGCCATTGACATGTCTGTTCCCATGTGAATATGTGTGTTTGTGTGTGTGTGTTTCTCTCCACAATTCAAAGGATTGGCGTGTAGAGCCTATCAATGAGATTGTTTTTATTCTAGCTTTAAGAATGTCTTGGAGAAGGGGGGCTCAGAATGTGGTTAGCGGGATTGAACGAAGAGAAGGGTGGGAATAGAATGTGGATAGAAAGGATGGATGTAGAGAAGGGGGGGCATAGAGTGTGGATAGTAGAGAGAGTAGAGTTGGATGTAGAGAAGGCGGGGCATAGAATGTGAATACATGGGCTGGATGTAGAGAAAGGTCTCGTCAGGAAAGAAAAAAAATGGGGAAATGGAAAGGGAGGGGTCTGCTCGGGGAGTATAGGAAGTCGAATATGGAATGGGAGATGGGAATCTGAAAGCATCAGGACAGGGACACGGGGTCTTGTTGGAAGTGGATTGAGCAGGGAAGGATTGGACTGGGTAAGAAAAAGGGGATAGAGAGAATGAGGAGCGATTTGCGGGTTGGGTTATGGATGTGGCTTGGAAAAAAAAATTTCGCTATGGAGAGGGAGGGTCTTGATTGGCAGAGGGAGGGGGATCTTAAGGAAAATAAGATGGGTTATTTATTTTTAAAGATTTGGTGCCATTGACATGTCTGTTCCCATGTGAATATGTGTGTTTGTGTGTGTGTGTTTCTCTCCACAATTCAAAGGATTGGCGTGTAGAGCCTATCAATGAGATTGTTTTTATTCTAGCTTTAAGAATGTCTTGGGGCGCTGTCGCTAGGATGCTCTGTAAGCCTTCCATGCAGACATTCCTAGGGCAGGCTTGTAAGACACTTTTAAATTCCCTTCTATTTTCAAATGTGCTTTGTTCTCTCTGTATCCCTTGCTGAAAAAGAGTACGCACATATTCTACACTAGTGGGAGCTGCTGCTACTTGGTGCCTGCACTCAATTGTCTTTTGTGATTGGCTGACTAGATGTGTTCATTTTGCTGCCAGTAGTGCAATGCTGTTCCTTCAGCAAAGGATAGCAAGAGACCGAAGCCAGTTTGATAATGGACAGCTAGTTATAAAATGTGACCAAATGGACATGCAACGTAAGAAATTGGCAGCTGTAGCCAGGTTTGAACTCACAATCTTTGGATTGGGAGGCAGTTGACCTAGCCACTGGGCCACAGCAACCCCAGCGGTTGTGGTCTTGCTTAGCCCGTACCAATTGTTTGGCTGGTTTTACTCTAGCAATGCAAGAAACGTTATATAAGTAGCAAAGAGTCCAGCTGACTAAAAAAGAGATTTTGTAAAATATACAATTCCACTACCACACTACAGACTGTAGACAGACAGAGCACCATGCAGAATAAAAATAATAATAGAAATAAAAAAAACAACAACAACTTTGGACAACTAGTTGTAAATTATTACCAGAAGGACATGCAACGACAGAACTTAGTGACTGCAGACAGATTTATTGAGTTGCAGCATCAATGAACAAAATGAAATAGAATACATTTTGGAATTTTGAATAACTAGTTAAAAAATGCTGTTACTAAAAGGCCCCGATGACCATGGAACCATAGCTGCATTGAAAGCCTCAAACTTCCACTCCAAAAGCAGCTGAGCTAATCACTGAGCTGCTGTGGAGCAGCGGTAAGTTCTCGGGCTAGCAAGCACGAGGCCGGCGGTTCGAATACACCCTGTGGACACTACTTACCCACTGACTTCCAGTGATTCTCCTGTGGCTATGGGAGTAATCTGGAGTATGATGCTGGGATTTGAGTATGGCTATGTGTGGGTGAGGGTTGGGGCGTGTGTGTGTCTGTGTGTGGTTAGGGAAGATAGGATGTGGTTCCAAGAAGGGAGAGGTGTGAGAATGTGGTGGAGCAGTCTGGTAGGAGGGATCAGGCAAAGGAGGAGCAGTCTGGTGGAAAAGGATGTAGGTGGGGTCAGGCAAAGGTGGAGCAGTGGGGTTAGAAACAACAGGGAGAGTAGTCTGGTGAACAAGGATGTGGCAGGTGTCTGGGAAAGAAGGAGAGCTCTGGTGATGAGCTGGAGGTCCTGATATAGGAAGTAAGGTGGGAACGAGAGTAGAATAAGGAGCTAGTAGAGGGTGAAGTGAACAAAAAGGAGGGATGGAGCAGCAGGAGACTTTCCCAAAACATAGGTCCTCCCATCAATATCCCTTCTTTTTATGCTTTCTATCTCAGTTTCTCCTTTCCCCAGACACTTCCCGCTTCCTTTTCCCCCACCCTACTCCTCCATTTGCTTCTAACCACTTGACTCCTCCTCCTTTGCCTGACCTCACCCACATCATTTTCCACCTCCTCCCTTTTGCACTAGGCTCCTCCTCCAATTGACCCCACCCACTTCCTTTTCTGCTAGACTCCTCCTCCTTTGCCTGACCCCAACTTTCTACCACTACACGCCTCCTCCACTAGACTCCTCTTCCTTTGCCTGACCCCACCCACATCATTTGGCACTAGGCTTCTCCTCCTTTGCCTGTCCCCCAACCCTCTTCACTCCTCCTCCTCCTGACTCCATCCACTTCACTCCTCTGCCTGACCCCACTCACATCATTTGGCACTAGACTAATCCCAGTATATTCCAGATTACTCCCATAGCCGAATCACTGGAAGTCGGTCGGTACGTAATAGCCACCGGGTGGATTCGAACCGCCGACCTCGTGCTTGCTAGCCCGAGGACTTACCACTGCTCCACAGCAGCTTCCTGACAGCAGCCAGTGATCTGACATTGGAAATAATGGGTACTGTCGTTTTTATACCAGCTGACATAAAGCAATGGTGGTTTATAGTGGGTTAGAAAGCAACCTTGTAAACGCAAGGTTGAGATGTTTAATCCTGCTGGAGAAACAGGGCTATTGTAGTGTATTGCCTTCCAGGGACATATCATACCTAGGTAAATAATGCTTTTATTTACTGAAAGCAGCAACTCACTGCTTATATACTATCACTTCAAATATTGGTCTAAAACTAGAAAAACAATGGATACAGATCCTGTCTTCCTTTGCCATTTGCACACTATTGTGGCTCAAGTACTTATATACGTTCCCTTGCATTAATGTTCTCAATTGGTCAAAGTAAGGGGTATACGTTCCCTTGCATTAATGTTCTAAAGTGGTCAAAGTAAGGGGTACATGCCCTGCAAACTCCTGACAGGGTGCGCCATTGTGGTTGAGTGGTTTCTTCTTCCAAGCGAGTGGTTGTGGGTTTAAATCCAGCTATTGGTGCTCGGCCATGTCCGGTTTTATTTCCTTAAGGCTACCCATTGCTTATACGCTCCAAAAAAAAAAAAAAAAAAATATGTAAAAATAAATTACATTTGCGCCTTGATGCAATAAGGGTCCAAACAAACAAACAAACCAAAAAACGCTGGCACTGGGTTGTGAAAATGGATTTTTTTTTTTATTGTTTTTTGGTGTATTAGTTTTTAATAAAGCTAGAAGAAAGTCTTGGGGTGGCGGAGCTAGGATGCTCTGTAATCCTCAAAGGGATAGGAAAGTCAAAATTAAACTTGCATGATTCTGATAGAGCATGTAGTCAGTGCCTCTCCTTGCACTGCTGCGGGTACAGGACACAATAAGGCATTGCAGCTGTCTGAATGTCACCTTGCTGATGCTTTTATGAATACCTGGTCATGGCTGGGTTAAAGTGCGCAACCGTTCAGACCAGTTAGGTTAGCAGTAGCTCTCTCTCGGCAAATAATCCATAACGTTTCACAGGAAACCAAGAAAAAGAACACCCGTCTCCCTTGTAAAGATCTCTTGAAAGCTTCTGCTGCAACTGTGATCATGTTCTGGCTTCATGAGATCTCATGGAGAAGAGGTCAGGGTAGCATAACAGTCTCCACGTGACGAATTTGCCCCCAACATTCTGTGCTACGTTAGCAGTTATAACCTCCAGGCTCTCAAGGCTACTAAACTAACCAATAAGCCCCCATGCCTTGCTCTGCATAAAGGGATAGGAAAGTCAAAATGAAACTTGCAAGATTCAGACAGAGCATGTCATTTTAAGGCCCTTTAAAATCCTTCAGCAAAGGATACCAAGAGAATGAAGCAAATTTGATCATGGCAGTCAATTGGAAAGTTGTTTACAATGGCATGTTCTACCGGAACCGTGAAAGAAAAAATTTGGAATGCACTGTTGGACCTTCAGCAAAGGAAACCAAGAGAAGGAAGCACATTCGATCATGGAAGTCAACTAAAAAGTTGTTTAAAATTGCACTTTCTATCTGTATTGTGAAAGAATAAATGACACCATTAATCCCAGAAGCAATAAATATAAGCAATGAAGAGCTAATTTGCTTTCAGAAAACAAAATAGACTAAAAGGAGCAGAAACCTTCCCTAGCTCTACACGCCCGCAGCTAGACTTGAACCTCACTTTGGACAGAGCGCCAAGCGGCGATGCTGACCACTAGGCCAAACGATCATGCACAAAGGGTTGCAAAAACGGGACCAGTACTCATTCGCTTCCTCATTTTAGCCCAATCATGGAGACACAGTGTATAGCAGTAAAGATATGACTTGCTCTAAGGAAAAGAAAACATTTTGCAAAACAAAAAGCAAGAGTAAACTTGCTTTAAGGAAATAAAATAGAATATATTTAGCCAAAAAAAAAACTTTAAAGACACACAGAGCAAACATCTTAAGCTGGATTCGAACTCACAACCTCTTGCATGATAGGCAGCAAAGCTAACCACTAGACCACAACGACTTTAGCATAGAGAAGGGGGGCTCAGAATGTGGTTAGCGGGATTGAACGAAGAGAAGGGTGGGAATAGAATGTGGATAGAAAGGATGGATGTAGAGAAGGGGGGGCATAGAGTGTGGATAGTAGAGAGAGTAGAGTTGGATGTAGAGAAGGCGGGGCATAGAATGTGAATACATGGGCTGGATGTAGAGAAAGGTCTCGTCAGGAAAGAAAAAAAATGGGGAAATGGAAAGGGAGGGGTCTGCTCGGGGAGTATAGGAAGTCGAATATGGAATGGGAGATGGGAATCTGAAAGCATCAGGACAGGGACACGGGGTCTTGTTGGAAGTGGATTGAGCAGGGAAGGATTGGACTGGGTAAGAAAAAGGGGATAGAGAGAATGAGGAGCGATTTGCGGGTTGGGTTATGGATGTGGCTTGGAAAAAAAAATTTCGCTATGGAGAGGGAGGGTCTTGATTGGCAGAGGGAGGGGGATCTTAAGGAAAATAAGATGGGTTATTTATTTTTAAAGATTTGGTGCCATTGACATGTCTGTTCCCATGTGAATATGTGTGTTTGTGTGTGTGTGTTTCTCTCCACAATTCAAAGGATTGGCGTGTAGAGCCTATCAATGAGATTGTTTTTATTCTAGCTTTAAGAATGTCTTGGGGCGCTGTCGCTAGGATGCTCTGTAAGCCTTCCATGCAGACATTCCTAGGGCAGGCTTGTAAGACACTTTTAAATTCCCTTCTATTTTCAAATGTGCTTTGTTCTCTCTGTATCCCTTGCTGAAAAAGAGTACGCACATATTCTACACTAGTGGGAGCTGCTGCTACTTGGTGCCTGCACTCAATTGTCTTTTGTGATTGGCTGACTAGATGTGTTCATTTTGCTGCCAGTAGTGCAATGCTGTTCCTTCAGCAAAGGATAGCAAGAGACCGAAGCCAGTTTGATAA
This sequence comes from Bombina bombina, assembly GCF_027579735.1. Lineage (NCBI taxonomy): Eukaryota > Metazoa > Chordata > Amphibia > Anura > Bombinatoridae > Bombina > Bombina bombina. The sequence goes on along the minus strand of NC_069500.1, from coordinate 642,221,094 downwards.
TGGACAGCTAGTTATAAAATGTGACCAAATGGACATGCAACGTAAGAAATTGGCAGCTGTAGCCAGGTTTGAACTCACAACCTTTGGATTGGGAGGCAGTTGACCTAGCCACTGGGCCACAGCAACCCCAGCGGTTGTGGTCTTGCTTAGCCCGTACCAATTGTTTGGCTGGTTTTACTCTAGCAATGCAAGAAACGTTATATAAGTAGCAAAGAGTCCAGCTGACTAAAAAAGAGATTTTGTAAAATATACAATTCCACTACCACACTACAGACTGTAGACAGACAGAGCACCATGCAGAATAAAAATAATAATAGAAATAAAAAAAACAACAACAACTTTGGACAACTAGTTGTAAATTATTACCAGAAGGACATGCAACGACAGAACTTAGTGACTGCAGACAGATTTATTGAGTTGCAGCATCAATGAACAAAATGAAATAGAATACATTTTGGAATTTTGAATAACTAGTTAAAAAATGCTGTTACTAAAAGGCCCCGATGACCATGGAACCATAGCTGCATTGAAAGCCTCAAACTTCCACTCCAAAAGCAGCTGAGCTAATCACTGAGCTGCTGTGGAGCAGCGGTAAGTTCTCGGGCTAGCAAGCACGAGGCCGGCGGTTCGAATACACCCTGTGGACACTACTTACCCACTGACTTCCAGTGATTCTCCTGTGGCTATGGGAGTAATCTGGAGTATGATGCTGGGATTTGAGTATGGCTATGTGTGGGTGAGGGTTGGGGCGTGTGTGTGTCTGTGTGTGGTTAGGGAAGATAGGATGTGGTTCCAAGAAGGGAGAGGTGTGAGAATGTGGTGGAGCAGTCTGGTAGGAGGGATCAGGCAAAGGAGGAGCAGTCTGGTGGAAAAGGATGTAGGTGGGGTCAGGCAAAGGTGGAGCAGTGGGGTTAGAAACAACAGGGAGAGTAGTCTGGTGAACAAGGATGTGGCAGGTGTCTGGGAAAGAAGGAGAGCTCTGGTGATGAGCTGGAGGTCCTGATATAGGAAGTAAGGTGGGAACGAGAGTAGAATAAGGAGCTAGTAGAGGGTGAAGTGAACAAAAAGGAGGGATGGAGCAGCAGGAGACTTTCCCAAAACATAGGTCCTCCCATCAATATCCCTTCTTTTTATGCTTTCTATCTCAGTTTCTCCTTTCCCCAGACACTTCCCGCTTCCTTTTCCCCCACCCTACTCCTCCATTTGCTTCTAACCACTTGACTCCTCCTCCTTTGCCTGACCTCACCCACATCATTTTCCACCTCCTCCCTTTTGCACTAGGCTCCTCCTCCAATTGACCCCACCCACTTCCTTTTCTGCTAGACTCCTCCTCCTTTGCCGGACCCCAACTTTCTACCACTACACGCCTCCTCCACTAGACTCCTCTTCCTTTGCCTGACCCCACCCACATCATTTGGCACTAGGCTTCTCCTCCTTTGCCTGTCCCCCAACCCTCTTCACTCCTCCTCCTCCTGACTCCATCCACTTCACTCCTCTGCCTGACCCCACTCACATCATTTGGCACTAGACTAATCCCAGTATATTCCAGATTACTCCCATAGCCATAGGAGAATCACTGGAAGTCGGTCGGTACGTAATAGCCACCGGGTGGATTCGAACCGCCGACCTCGTGCTTGCTAGCCCGAGGACTTACCACTGCTCCACAGCAGCTTCCTGACAGCAGCCAGTGATCTGACATTGGAAATAATGGGTACTGTCGTTTTTATACCAGCTGACATAAAGCAATGGTGGTTTATAGTGGGTTAGAAAGCAACCTTGTAAACGCAAGGTTGAGATGTTTAATCCTGCTGGAGAAACAGGGCTATTGTAGTGTATTGCCTTCCAGGGACATATCATACCTAGGTAAATAATGCTTTTATTTACTGAAAGCAGCAACTCACTGCTTATATACTATCACTTCAAATATTGGTCTAAAACTAGAAAAACAATGGATACAGATCCTGTCTTCCTTTGCCATTTGCACACTATTGTGGCTCAAGTACTTATATACGTTCCCTTGCATTAATGTTCTCAATTGGTCAAAGTAAGGGGTATACGTTCCCTTGCATTAATGTTCTAAAGTGGTCAAAGTAAGGGGTACATGCCCTGCAAACTCCTGACAGGGTGCGCCATTGTGGTTGAGTGGTTTCTTCTTCCAAGCGAGTGGTTGTGGGTTTAAATCCAGCTATTGGTGCTCGGCCATGTCCGGTTTTATTTCCTTAAGGCTACCCATTGCTTATACGCTCCAAAAAAAAAATAAAAAAAATATGTAAAAATAAATTACATTTGCGCCTTGATGCAATAAGGGTCCAAACAAACAAACAAACCAAAAAACGCTGGCACTGGGTTGTGAAAATGGATTTTTTTTTTTGATTGTTTTTTGGTGTATTAGTTTTTAATAAAGCTAGAAGAAAGTCTTGGGGTGGCGGAGCTAGGATGCTCTGTAATCCTCAAAGGGATAGGAAAGTCAAAATTAAACTTGCATGATTCTGATAGAGCATGTAGTCAGTGCCTCTCCTTGCACTGCTGCGGGTACAGGACACAATAAGGCATTGCAGCTGTCTGAATGTCACCTTGCTGATGCTTTTATGAATACCTGGTCATGGCTGGGTTAAAGTGCGCAACCGTTCAGACCAGTTAGGTTAGCAGTAGCTCTCTCTCGGCAAATAATCCATACCGTTTCACAGGAAACCAAGAAAAAGAACACCCGTCTCCCTTGTAAAGATCTCTTGAAAGCTTCTGCTGCAACTGTGATCATGTTCTGGCTTCATGAGATCTCATGGAGAAGAGGTCAGGGTAGCATAACAGTCTCCACGTGACGAATTTGCCCCCAACATTCTGTGCTACGTTAGCAGTTATAACCTCCAGGCTCTCAAGGCTACTAAACTAACCAATAAGCCCCCATGCCTTGCTCTGCATAAAGGGATAGGAAAGTCAAAATGAAACTTGCAAGATTCAGACAGAGCATGTCATTTTAAGGCCCTTTAAAATCCTTCAGCAAAGGATACCAAGAGAATGAAGCAAATTTGATCATGGCAGTCAATTGGAAAGTTGTTTACAATGGCATGTTCTACCGGAACCGTGAAAGAAAAAAATTGGAATGCACTGTTGGACCTTCAGCAAAGGAAACCAAGAGAAGGAAGCACATTCGATCATGGAAGTCAACTAAAAAGTTGTTTAAAATTGCACTTTCTATCTGTATTGTGAAAGAATAAATGACACCATTAATCCCAGAAGCAATAAATATAAGCAATGAAGAGCTAATTTGCTTTCAGAAAACAAAATAGACTAAAAGGAGCAGAAACCTTCCCTAGCTCTACACGCCCGCAGCTAGACTTGAACCTCACTTTGGACAGAGCGCCAAGCGGCGATGCTGACCACTAGGCCAAACGATCATGCACAAAGGGTTGCAAAAACGGGACCAGTACTCATTCGCTTCCTCATTTTAGCCCAATCATGGAGACACAGTGTATAGCAGTAAAGATATGACTTGCTCTAAGGAAAAGAAAACATTTTGCAAAACAAAAAGCAAGAGTAAACTTGCTTTAAGGAAATAAAATAGAATATATTTAGCCAAAAAAAAAACTTTAAAGACACACAGAGCAAACATCTTAAGCTGGATTCGAACTCACAACCTCTTGCATGATAGGCAGCAAAGCTAACCACTAGACCACAACGACTTTAGCATAGAGAAGGGGGGGGCTCAGAATGTGGTTAGCGGGGTTGAACGAAGAGAAGGGTGGGAATAGAATGTGGATAGAAAGGTTGGATGTAGAGAAGGGGGGGCATAGAGTGTGGATAGTAGAGAGAGTAGAGTTGGATGTAGAGAAGGCGGGGCATAGAATGTGAATACATGGGCTGGATGTAGAGAAAGGTCTCGTCAGGAAAGAAAAAAAATGGGGAAATGGAAAGGGAGGGGTCTGCTCGGGGAGTATAGGAAGTCGAATATGGAATGGGAGATGGGAATCTGAAAGCATCAGGACAGGGACACGGGGTCTTGTTGGAAGTGGATTGAGCAGGGAAGGATTGGACTGGGTAAGAAAAAGGGGATAGAGAGAATGAGGAGCGATTTGCGGGTTGGGTTATGGATGTGGCTTGGAAAAAATTTTTTCGCTATGGAGAGGGAGGGTCTTGATTGGCAGAGGGAGGGGGATCTTAAGGAAAATAAGATGGGTTATTTATTTTT